>NW_027452182.1:0-27143 GCF_964194025.1 Convolutriloba macropyga
ATTCAAAGGCTTGTGCACGTCGTACCTTATGGCTTTGGTGGTGTATTTTCAAGTACAAAAAGGGTTCCCCGTGATAAAGCAGCCCGCATTGATAAGATTGTTTTTGTCTAGCGAAACGGAATCAACTTCAAGTGCAGAGAGCAGCCCTGGTGCATCAAAAATGAATAATATTGATCTGTCAGTACTAGAAATTTTTTTTTCGAAAAACGGATTGCAACACTACGGCTACATTACTGTCAAATTTAGACTCATTTGGTCGGATGCTCTCAACAATACAATCGAGGGTTATATCTCTCGGCAAAACTGCACAGAAAACTGGAAGAAGCTATTTGCCATAATTCATGAATGTTATTACGAGCATCTGATAGGGCTGGAAAGGAACAAAAATAAAATTTGGGAAAATTTTTGTCAAAGAGCTTTGAGCACTGGAAAGAAGTGGACTACGAGGAACTTGATATGAAGCTGCATTGATGAAAAAGTATTAACAAAAACACTTAATGAAATCGTAGAAGCACTTACAGCTCCAGCTAAAGTGTTATGCTTCCAAGGCCAAGTCGAGAGTGCAGCAAAAAGTCTCTCAACCAGTGTTTAGAGAGCTTAAAACTCTGCCTGCACCCTTTGCAAGAAGAGCATCGGCTGGACCTTCAAGATAAGAGCTCTCAAGCTTATCCGTTTGATGAGTCAACTGTATTTGGCTAAATAGAAGCTTTTCCCGATTTCTCAGCTGATGGTCCATCTGAAATTTGCGCGGAACATTTTTTGCGCGCTGTTCATTTCGCAGCTTCTGATCAATCTAAACAAGCAATTACAAGCATAACATATCTACTGAATCTGACCAACAGAGGTCACTTCCCTGTTTCGGTGGCACCAGTTTACTGAAGTGCTCCTTTAATTTCTATAAAGAAATTAAAAGTAGGTCTCCATCCTATGTCTGTGATCAAGACCTTGCGACTTTCGGTTGCAGAATGCATAGCCAAAAAACACCATCGGTGTCGGTAGAACTGTTCTTTTCAAAAAAGATAGGTGTAGATGTCAGGGGAGGAACTGAACATATTATTCACCCAACCAAAATTACCTTTGAGAAATTCCATTAAATTAGATCAAATTTTCGATGCAGCTATTACCTTAATGACGAGTGTTTCAACAATTGCCATTTTCCTCTACTCAGAGCACATTCATTTTTCTTTCAGCAACAAATCTGCAACAATGAAATCTCTTGGGCACGCTTTCGTCGGCCTTGTGGCCTATATAAAAGTTATTGAAACAAAAATAACCAATCTTGCCCAGCATGGTTGGTACCTTACCGATGGTTTTATAGTTGAAACAGAAACCGCACTCAACGAGGCTTTAGATATAAGGAATGTCTTGGGCAAATCTTGCGGCAGAGATCTCAGAAGAGACAAATGTGAGGCCTGGCTAAAAGGGGCTTTGAAAATAGTTGATAGGATAATTAAAAGAAACAATAAAAAGGGACCTATTATACTGATTGCTGATCTTGGACCCGTTCGCTGTGACCTCTTTACAAAAGCGTGTTCAAAAGATCAAAAAACTACCGGAGAACCTGGACAAAAGCGATCTCAGTGTGCTCTTGGCTTTTTAAGTAGTTGCTTACGTGCAATACAAACAATATATTCACATCGCTGCAATACACTGTCAGAAGAAGCGGTAAAATTTTTGTAGAAGTTGACTCCCTTCAAAGGGCCACTTTTGAGAGTATACGGGACACAATCTTTTCCAATGATTCTTGGCAAAAAAAAACCTGTTTGCTCATCATTAAGACTGTAAGTACGTTCAGTCGAGCGTCTGACCAGATAAAAGCTGACCAAAATGTTTCGTGATTGCAGTCTTCTACATTAGCCCGATAGCAGACCACACCACTGCCGAAAACGTGGATGAACTAAATCGTTTGCCAATATCGCAAAAAAAATTAAGTCCTCGATGAAGTCACTCTCGATAAATTAATTGAAAACCGAACATCCGAGAGTAAAATTTCGATTATTGTCTCAAACTGTGCTTGAATCGACAGTCTGGTTATCGGAAGCTGCCATATCGGCTCTCGGCCTCCATCTATTGGCAAGCGTTTTTCAAGCAGCAGTGAAGTAGATACTGGGCGCTCTCAATTATGAAAAAGAATGGAAGTGTACCAAATGTAAAACAAGATCATTTGATGAACTCGGTGACCAAGCTGTTACAACCGATGGCGGGGGCAATTGGACTTTGCCGCACAATCGCAGAAGGGACAAACTTTTGTCCGCTTGCAGCAGTGCTAACTTGTTGCTAGTTTGAGACAAACCTTATATCAGAAACAAATTCTCGACCTGGAGATGTAATTTCACCATATTGGTCTGCTGGACAGTCAGAGGCACTGAATGTAACAAGTACTTACCCACTGCAGCTCAGTACTTTTCAAATGCGGTGCAGAAGTCTGGTTTGGCCCACAGAACAGCTGAGGACAGGAAGCTTGAGCAAACTGCCCATCAATGTGCCAACATCAGTGCTCAATTCATTCCCCTGGCTTTTGAATCTTTTGTTGGTCTCTTTAAATTAGTGAGAGACATTGAAGCAGAGGGCAAAAAATTGCACTCAGCTTGTCTGTTTGTTGCTCTCAGCAGGCTTGCTCAATCGTTTTCAGTCACACTAATGCGAGGAAGGGCTATTATGTTGATAGCAGGAAGTGCACACCTGCGAGCTAGTAGCAAGCAAATAAAGTCTCCATACTGTCTCGTTACTTTTGAACAAAAGCCAATCTTCTCCAATGATGAATATCAAGTTGAGAACCCAATTGTGTAGGTTTCAGTATTCCAATTGAAAACCCTATTGTGAGTGTTCCACTATTCCAATTTGAAACCGGATTTTGTGGGTTTTCTTGTTCCATCTGAAATCTTGGTTGTGTGGGTTCTAGCATTCCAATTGAAAACCCGATTGTGTGGGTTTATTTTACATAAAAAGTGATGAGGGCCCATTAATCTGAGAGTTGCGGTGATTCCACACTTGGATTATTATTTTGAGATGATAAGTAATAGCATGACATTGAGTCAATAGGGTCGACTAAGATTATCTTACCAAACCAAAAACTAATTGCGAATTCCATATTTAAAAAAATTGAATTAAATTATTTAGATCAAAATCTACACTGTAAATATCAAGTTAAGTATGCGAAATGCTTACATTACCACAAGAAGTGATGGTTAATACGAAGCACTATGTATCTTGATTATACGGCTTTTGACTGTAAATGAACGGCTGAAAGTTTGTAAAATTAAGATAAAAAGAAAAATGGCAATAATTGTAAAACATATGACAATTTGCTATTTTGCACCACAATAGGCATGATGGAATGATTCCGGGTTTCGCTACCCAAAATGGGGCGATGTGAACAACTATTGATTCCCAGTTTGTAAAATTTTAAAATTTAGTAATTTTAGTTGCGGAAGTCGTTTCTTGCTATCCGGCGGTTCTGGATGTTGTTTAGAATTGGAGCCAACTTCGACTGTTGTGTTTCAATCTTGGTTACAGTAGTAAAAGACTAATGCTCAGTTTCTGGGTTAACCTCATTTAAATGTGTTTTTTGCCTTCATCAAACATAAGTATGCGTTCCTTTAGCGTTGATCTCACGTAACTTTAACACTTTCGCCGCATTCACCGTATAATATGAAGAGCAGTCACTTGTTTATTAATTTTCAAATCGCGCTACCATTTAACGCACATATGTTTGCGAAATCCCATATTTAATACGATTATTTTCCAGCACAATCTGCTGGAAAACAAGAAATTGGAGCTATGTATAGGTTCAGGGAGCTAGAATCTCTCACCGTCCAGCAGCTCCGATTAGGCGATAACACGATATCTTTAACACTTGTCTAAAACACTTTCAGTTGGAAACACTTGTCAGCTTTCTATCTACCCTACATGCATGACGAACATAGAATTATTGAAAAAAGTTTGTTTTCTTCGCATAGTTATATTACACGATTGCTTTACTCACCTAAGCCTAGTGTACAGGCAATGGTATAGTTACATATGAGGACCAAATTATTCTGAAAATCTTTTTTTATTCAGCATTTCCTTCGCAATACACATCACAACCCCCCCCCCCCCGGTTGAGCGTAAGTAATGTCAATTTAAGAGCAAAACTTGAGCAATACTCCTGAGCAATTCTGATTAAGCTCATCTTCTTATTCATTATAAACTATGGTCTTTATAAGATGCATTTGGTATCATAGAGGCTGGGCTCAGATAGCAGATACATATCAACATACCCCTACCCCCCCCCCCCCCACACACACACACACACACACCCAATTATTCAATTGTCACGATGTAACCATTTAATAAATTTGCTCACTCAATAAGGATAATGAAATTGGTGTGGGAGGGTGTGGAGACTCTTTTTAGTGATCATTTTTTTCTGTTTTCCTGTAACTATACCAATATCGAAGCAGGAGTGCACTTCATCACAGCCGAAAATGCACCCGCCCCTCCCTTCTTCAATATACCAATGACATCTTTCGAATACTTCACATTCCTCTGTACTTCTGCAATATTTAGCTCCGTACTGCTGCAAAAGTGCGAACCACAATACCACACCGAGACACAAAGATGGTACCTGAAACGATTTATTCCTCGGGAAAAATGATGAACTATTTGATAAGGAAAAGAGGCCAAATAATTGTGACCATTTTTACTTCAAAGAAAAATAAGGTCTTCCTGAAATTAGCAATCAATCAATTTTCGATCATTTTCTCGAAACCTACCCCAAAACAAAACTTTGAAAAATTTATGATTTTCGAAACTAGGATTTGAATAACAAGATGAACCAAGCTTTGCTCTTATCTTTGCGAGTGCTTTCAGCAAATCTGATTTTTTTTTCGAAAATTTGATCGTTTTTAGAAACAAAGTATAGGAAAAAAAATTTCGACAATTTTTTTAAACTTTTGTTTTCTGGTGGTTGTTCACTGTCAAAGAAAAACGAAATCGAGACCTTTACTGCTGCCTTGTTTTTTTTTGGTAATAGAGACAATCGTTTTTTCTCGATTCATCTCAAGTGTAACTTTGGGATTAAAAGCAGTCTATCTCAAGATGTCAACTGAAAGTCCACAGTTGTATTCTTTATGATTTTTAACTAAAGCACCAGTATCTAATAGTTAAAGCTACAAAAATCCAAACAGAACAGCCTATTTTTCAACAAAAGAGCACGGGCGAAAAGCCAATTGATTGCAAACACATGTATTGCTGACAAAATGATGCAATTTTAGCGTCCTCATTTGAGACAAGCTTTTTTAAGCTTGTTTCAAATTTGAGGAAATGTTTTATCATTATTATTAAAAATGTATACTATTGTTTTAACTGAATAATATAACTGATACTTTAGAACAGTATTAGAAATTTGACCTTCATTGTACAGATTACAAACGCAATTCATCGGCGTCATACAAAAGTTTTGTTAGCCAAAGACTTCAGAAACTGTTTAAAACTATTTAATACAAACAGGATACAAATATAGTAACCACTGTAATTTGAAAAAACAGGCCAGATCATGTCCACGTCATGCCCAGATCAGAGAAACCTTGTTGTTGGTCTGAACAAACATAGATTTTAACAAATTTTAATACAACCAAAGATTATTTTGCTTTTTTTATTGGCGCAACTTGAATGTATTCTACGTCCTTGAAAGAAAACGGAGATGACTTGGATCAACACGCTAGAACATGCCAAGATGTTGCCAAGATCTGAGAAAGCTTGTTGTGTTTCTGAAAAAAAACAAGGCTGGGAATTTTTGCCCGACTGTAATAGAGCCAATTATGGTTCTGCTTCATTTTGCCAAGAAATTGAGTGTAGTTTAGAAGAATTGGAAAGCCATGCAAGATCTTGATAAAGATAGCGTGATTCTTGGGAAATCTATGATCTTGCGTGAACTTGGGAATATTTGAGGTGTTAGTGGTAATGTTTCTTGGAGAAAACTAAAATGTGACTTGCGTTGAGAATAGTTGAAACTCTAACGAAGATTCATACTGTAGAATAATTTTATCTAACAGGTTTTTGTTCGTTCTGAAATTTTCACAAAATTTTATTTTTGTGTATGCATTGAAGTGTTTTTGTACCTCCTATCTAGCTGTTCGGAGAAGCATGAAAAAGGAAGAATTACAACTAATATCAAGCTAAATCTGATTGACGCTATAGAAATTACCTGTTTTTGCGTCCTGTTTTTTTTCAACGTTGAAGGGGATTTTTGGACTGGAGTGTTTCTGCAAGTCTTATTGGGGGAGATGGGGAGTGAACAGGAAATCTAATCGGTGACTATCGAGTGAGATTAAACCATAATCCACCCTCCTGTCCGGTCTTAGTGAAAAAAAGAGGTGTTTTTTTTTGGTTTCTATTATACAAAATCCAGCATCATTTATGATCTATAACAAACTATAACAAACAGCACCAGCAGAGAAAAGGGCAAACGCAATCAGAGTCGTCCAATTACTTTTATTTATTTTTCAACGTCCTTTATGAGTGGAGACATTATATTTCTTTGTTGTCGCTATTCGACAACAATTTAAACTAAGCAACCTAAATAGTTCAAGGGGAAAATGACGAATCGCGGAAAGACACGAGCTAAGACATCTGCTTCGTTGGGGGACAGTCAATAATGTACACAGAACTACTTCAACATAACCCAAATCAACCAGAATGATTTATCTGCTTCCCATCAAATCCTCATGTGTCGGGTCAGATTGGAGAATATGAATTCAACACCATTGACAAACTCTAGTAGGCACAGTTGAATTTTCCCTGACAAAAACTGAAGACTTTATCGCAGCAAATTTGTTGAACATACCGGCTCCAAAACCAAACTTCATTATTTGAGACACAACTCCAAAGACGACGAAGTCTTCAATAACAGGTCAATATGGGCTTATCATAGTTGTGAAGCAAAACCCTCAAAAATTTATGACACAAAGTCAAGAAATCTAACGGTTGTGGCCCAAGAGGAAATCGATAAACTAATCAATGACCTCAATCAGCCTTCAAATGATGCTCCCAGAACCTGACAATCAACAGACTACGAGACATAGAAATTTTTTCCAGAACATTTGTACCCACAATTAGACACGCTCCTGTTAAAACACGACTGCGACGGTCAAATTTGATGAGAGAGATTTGGGCAAAATATCATACAAATCCCACAGATATCGAAAACTGGAAAAACTTTCTGGCCTTTTCCAAGTGTATCTTGCGCACAGCTTCACGTGGAGGTGGAAAATACAAGTTCCATAACAAAAAACTCGATGAGAAAACGGCGATAGATGAACTCTGTGGAATGAAGCTGTTCAGTCGAAGCAGGCAAATTGCAAGAGAAACATCGAGTCAAAACAAATAAAAAAAGTTGGTAAGAGCGAAGAAACTATGTCATCAAGGCCTTTTCGGACAAGCTGCAAATTTTATTTTGCTGAGATGCACTTGCACCTTCCAATGGGAAAAGCTACGAAAACCTTTTTTTCCTGCATCTTAAAGAAAAAGAACCGAATCTACCGGCTACTGATGAGCTTTGCTTGGGATGTCAATTCTCAGAGAAAGTTGTCAGTGACATGTTATCTTCCTTCCCCAAAGGTACTGGTGCCGGTCCAAGCATGATGTATCCTGAACAACTATCAAACGCCATTCGTTGCAATAACCCTTAGCAGTCAGAAATCGCAAAGCAAAAACTTACCAGCCTAATCAATTTCTGTTCAGCTAGAGGTTTTCCAAATGACATTGGCCCATCTTTCTGCAACGCCTCTCTAACAGCTTTGAAGAAAAGGAAAACAGATGTACGACCCATTGCTGTCGTGTCGGAGAAGTTTTCAAACGTCTTGTGGCTAAATGTCCTGTTTCCTATGAAAAATGGGAAGCATTAGATATTTTCTGTCCCAATCAACTTGGAGTTGCCATAAGGGGAGGCGCAGAATCTATTATCCACACCACAAAACTAATATATGAAGAGTATGGAGAGAGAACGCCTACGAGTAATGCAGGTAGATTTTGAAAACACTTTCAATTCCATCAAATGACAGGGAGGTTTACCGGAATGTCTGAAACAAATACCATGTATATATCCGTTTGTTAGCTTGTGCTACGCAAAACACATTTCACTGCTCTATAACGGGCATACTATAAAGAGTAAAATTGGGTTGCAACAGCGTGGTCCTCTGGGGCCACTTTTGTTTTTCTAAGCTCTCATGCCTATCGTCAACTAGATTAAGCAGGAAATCCATATGCTCTTACAGAACTCTTGATATCTTGACGACAGCATTCTGGCGGGAAATGAAGCCGAACTGATGCATAGCTTAGATACTTTGGAAAACGAAGGCAAAGACTTGGGCTTCAATGTGAAGACCTCAAAATGTATGTTGTGGTCACCACAAACCATGAGCAGTTTAGATCAAAACATTAAGCGTGCTGATCCTGATGGTTTCGAAGTACTCGGGGCTCCAATTGGAACGGAGACTCATCATGCAAAAGTTTTATCCAAGAGCTTGGAGAAAACTGAGCCTCTCGTAGATAGCTTACAGCAACTTGACGATCCTCATACAGCTTATAGCATACTTAAAATTTGTATCGGAAGAAACGGAGGACTTTATCACAGCAATTCAATCAACACATTAGCAGACAAAGAGCTTATTTCCAAAACATTTTTTCCAACAACTAGACACGTTCCTGTTAAAGCTCGACTGCGATGGTCAAATTTCATAAGTGAGATTTGTGCAAAATGTCATACAAGTCCCACAGATATCTAAAACTGGAAAAACCGTCTGGCCTCTTCCAAATGTATCTTGCGCACAACTTCACGTAGAATTTGGAAAACACAAATTCCACAACAAAAACTTTATCAATGAATGCATTGATCGATAGGAAAATAGCGACAGAGGGACTCTGTGGAACGAAGGTATTTTGTCTAAAGCAGACAAAAAACCAAGAGAAACGTCGAGACAAAACGAATATAAAGTGTTGGAAAGCGCGAATATACTATGTCATCAAGGTCTTTATGGAAAAGCTGCGAAAATTTTAAGCTCAAACGGACTTGCACCTTCCAATCGGAAAACCTACGAAGATATTATTTCTCTACATCCTGAAGAACAAGATCCGATTCTACCGGTTACTGATGAGCTTTGCTTGGGCTATCAACTCTCAGAGGAAGTTATCAGTGACATATTATCATCCTTCCCCAAGGCTACTGCTGCGGGTGCAAGCTTGGTGTATCCTGAGCATCTATCAAACGCCATTCGTGCAAAAAGCCTGAGCAGTCCAGAATCGCATTGCAAAAACTTACCAGCCAAATCAACTTCTGTTCAGCTGAGGCTTTCCAAACGACGTTGGCCCATCTTTCTGCAACGCCTCTCTAACAGCTTTGAAGAAAAGGAAAACAGATGTACGACCCATTGCTGTCGGAGAAGCTTTCCACCGTCTTGTAGCTAAATGTCTTGTTTCCTATGCAAAGTAGGAAGCATCAGAAGTTTTCTGTCCCAATCAACTTGGAGTTGCCATAAGGGGAGGCGCAAAATCTATTATCCACGCCATAAAACTAATATTGAAGAGTGTGGAAAGAGAGAAGTCCTACGAGTTATCCAGGTAGATTTTGAAAACCCTTCCAATTCCATCAAATGACAGGGAGGTTTACCAGAGTGCCTGAAACAAATACCATGTATATATTCATTTGTTGGCTCGTGCTACGCAAAACACATTTCACTGTTCTATAACAGGCATACTATAAAGAGTGAAATTGGGGTGCAACAGGGTGGTCCTCGGGGGCCACTTTTGTTTTTCCTAAGCTCTCATGCCTCTCATCAACAAAATTAAGCAGGAAATCCACATGCTCTTACAGAACTATTGGTATCTTGACAACGGCATTCTGGAGGGAAATGAAGCTGAACTGATGCATAGCTTAGATACTTTGGAAAACGAAGGCAAAGACTTGGGCATCAATGTGAAGACCTCAAAATGTATGTTGTGGTCATCCCAAACCATGAGCGGCTTAGATCAAAACATTAAGGTTCTGATCCTGATGGTTTCGAGTACTCGGGGCTCCAATTGGAACGGAGACTCATCATGCAAAAGTTTTATTCAAGAGCTTGGAGAAAACTGCACCTCTCGTAGATGGCTTACAGCAACTTGACGATCCTCATGCAGCTTATAGCATACTTAAAATTTGTATCGGAAGAAACGGAGGACTTTATCACCGCAAGTCAATCAACACATTACCAGACAAAGAGCTTATTTCCAGAACATTTTTACTAACAATTAGACATGTTCCTGTTAAAGCTCGACTGCGATGGTCGAATTTCATAAGTGAGATTTGGGCAAAATGTCATACAAATCCCACAGATATCGAAAAATAGAAAAACCTTCCGGCTTCTTCCAAATATATCTTGCGCACAATTTCACGTGGACTTTGGGAAACACAAGTTCCACAACAAAAAACTTATCAATGAGTGCATTGCTCGATAGGAAAAAAGCGACAGAGGGACTCTGTGGAACGAAACTATTTTGTCCAAAGCAGACAAGAAACCAAGAGAAACATCGAGACAAAACGAATATAAAGTGTTGGAGAGCGCGAAGATACTATGTCACCAAGGCCTTTATGGAAAAACTACGAAAATGTTAAGCTCAGACGGACTTGCACCTTCCAATCGGAAAACCTACGCAGATCTTTTTTCTCTACATCCTAAAGAACAAGATACGATTCTACCGGTTACTGATGAGCTGTGCTTGGGCTATCAATTCTCAGAGGAAGTTGTCAGTGACATGTTATCATCCTTCACCAAAGGTACTGCTGCCGGTGCAAGCTTGGTTTATCCTGAGCATCTATCAAACGCCGTTCGTGCAAAAAACCTGGGCAGTCCAGAATCGCATTGCAAAAACTTACCAGCCAAATCAACTTCTGTTCAGCTGAGGCTTTCCAAATGACGTTGGCCCATCTTTCTGCAACGCCTCTCTAACAGCTTTGAAGAAAAGGAAAACAGATGTACGACCCATTGCTGTCGGAGAAGCTTTCCACCGTCTTGTAGCTAAATGTCTTGTTTCCTATGCAAAGTAGGAAGCATCAGAAGTTTTCTGTCCCAATCAACTTGGAGTTGCCATAAGGGGAGGCGCAGAATCTATTATCCACGCCACAAAACTATTTTATGAAGAGTGTGGAAAGAGAGAAGGCCTACGAGTCAGCCAGGTAGATTTTGAAAACCCTTCCAATTCCATCAAATGACAGGGAGGTTTACCAGAATGCCTGAAACAAATACCATGTATATATCCGTTTGTTAGCTCGTGCTACGCAAAACACTTTTCTCTGCTCCATAACGGGTATACTATAAAGATTAAAAGTGGGGTGCAAAAGTGTGATCCTCTGGGGCCACTTTTGTTCTCCAAAGCTCGCATGCCTCTCATTAACAAGATTAAACAGGAAGTCCATATGCTCTTTCAGAACTCTTGGCTTCTTGGAGACGGCATTTTGGCGGGAAATGAAGCCGAACTAATGCATAGCTTAGATACTTTAGAAAAGAAAGGCAAAGACTTGGGCTCCAATGTGAAGACCTCAAAATGCATGTTGAGGTCATCCCAAACCATCAGCAGTTTAGATCAAAACGTTAAGCGTGCTGATCCTGATGGCTTCGAAGTACTGGGGGCGCCAATTGGAACGGAGAGTCATCATTCAAAAGTTTTATCCAAGGGGTAGAGAAAACTGAGCTGCTCCTAGATCGCTTACAGCAACTTGACGATCCTTATGCAGCTTATGGCATTTTTAAAATCTGTATCGGTGGGTTGCAAGATGTAGATAGGAGAATTCAGAAGAAAATTTAGAAAAAACTTGATCAAAAGTCACTCAATGGTCCACTGTCACAGGCAAAAATTGTGTGAGAAAGAGCTCGGTTGCAGTCACTTCTTGCTCTAATGCAGTTGCTTGGTTAACCACGCCTCCTATTTCCGCACTGAGACTGCACCTGGAAGCGGAAGAGCTCCAAAGTTGCGTCAAACATAGACTGGGTATCCCTTTATTTAATGTCCCCCGAAAATGTCCCAACTGTAAAAAAGGTGTTATTGATATATATGGGGACCATTCTCTAACATGTGGAGGACGAGGAGATAAAATTCATCGTCACGACCGTCTGAGAGATAAAGTTTTCTCTTCTTGCGACTGTGCAAGTTTGAGCTCTTCGCTTAAAAAAAGAACCTTAGCATCAACAACCAATTCCGACCTGCAGACGTATTTCTACTCTCCTGGACACAAGGCAAACCGGCAGCGCTCGAAGTAACAGTGGTGTCATCCCTGCAATCAACAACCTTTGCAAATGCGGCGGGTACACCCAGTTATGCGTTAACATATGCTGACGACCGCACGCAAAATAGCTTCCCATGACGCTGACTGCCTAGAAGCCGGAGTGAATTCTTTGCCGCTATCATTTGAAGTTTTTGGTGGTTGGTCTGAGACCTCGCGAAGAACAATAAAGGGAGTAGCTTGTCTGGGGGTCGAAGGAAATGCTTTTTCGGAAGTTTCTAGCGTTGTGATCAACCGATTGACTCAATTCATTTCAATCCAATTATTGCGTTGGAACGCAAATATGATAATCACCGTTTCGCTTAACTAATGACTACAGATGCTTGTACCTGATTAGTGCAGAGTTCTCTCATTAAATGACTTGAATAAACCAATTAGTTTTTTGAGTTTTTATTCTTACCTGACCAAAGTGGGGAGAATAGAAACATATATCTCATATCTGGAAAACGGAAATGAGCTGTTGAAAATTGATTTATTAAAAAAGTGATCTGTTGTTTTGTCAACCTAGTCAAGGTAAACAAAATAATTCAACTTTTTGTTTGTAAAAAACTTGATTAAAAGAGATGCTGTATTGGGCTCATAATTGAAAATCCTTGATGGTTAGTTTCTTTTTCTTCTAATTGTTCACAACTCTAAAATGGAGATAGAGTCTTTGGAATTTTTAATCTGGTACAAATTAGGAATTGAGATTATGACTATCAAACACTTTCAGACCGGCCTAGCATAGTTTAACCAATGTTGGTCCAAAGTTTTGCCAAAAATTGAATAGATCTTACATGCAAGAGATATACAATCTACTTGGAAGAGAACTTGTTACATGCCAGTAGCCGCAAGTTTAAACCTGTTTTCGCCTTTGATAAAATGCAAAAATAGGGTGTTTCCCATTATAGCCCCCATGAAAATATAGCCATCATTATGGTATATTTACCATAAATGCGGGCCTATGGGTTGTTTGACCACTAAGCTGGGGGGGGGGGGCTATAATGGGAAAGACCCCTAAAATATACCCTCTTTTTTCATAATAATACATCAAAATAAACGCTGGTAATGACTTTTATGTATGTTCGGATTACTCAAAGATCGCATCTTTCACGTTTGTGCCCCATCCCACTTCAGTTCCTTTTACCCCCCCCCCCCCCCCGGTTACAGTACAGAGCACGTGCCAGTACTTAGTAACCAGTACTTAGTAAAAACTCCTTATGTAAAAATATGACACCTGCGTCTGGGGGTGCAAATAATATGCACCCACTGAGCTGAAGGGGCACACAAACGGTAAAGATCCCACAGATCCTCTAAATATTTTCATTGTCGATAATTATTGAGAAAAAAATGAACCTCAATACCTCGAAGTTTATCTTCCCCTAAGCAATCATGACTTCATGTTTAGTTGCAGGACTACTTATTTTGATCAAACTACGAAAAGACAATGTTTGATTGAGAGATTGCTCACCGATTCTCCTGTCATCATGGCCCAAAGCTTTCGTGTATTGTCCTGAAATAGCAGTTATGAGATCACATTCAGAAAATCGCAAAAAAAGGGTTTGGCGTATTGGAACGCACACACAAACACACACACACACACACACACACACACACACACACACACACACACAGACACACACACACACACACACACACACACACACACACACACACACACACACACACACACGCACACACACACACACAAACACAGACACATATAAATCGCTTTTACTACAACTTCAATCTTTTCTTAGTAAAATTCATTGCATTTTTTTTCAGCCGACTAATGGACACATATTCTCCCATTTTCTCCCATAAACTCATTATTGATATTGTCTGATGTCATTTCCTTCAAAATATATAATACAACGGAAGCAAATTACGAATAATTCAGTTAAACTGAGCAAACTGATCTGAATAATTTTTCTCAAAGCTTCACTGAAAATCTACACAATTTAATTGCAATAATTTGATTGAAATCACAAATGAGATTGGTCATTTTAGATACCAATAAAGATATCCTCTAAATTACTGGATGTTTTCCGTTTGTGCCCCCCCCCCCCCCCAGCTCAGCTGGTGCATATTATTTGCACACAACAGACGCACGTGAAATTGATTTTCCATGTATTGACACGTGTTCGTTGAGTGGGGATCATAACAGACTGGTGGGGGCACAAACGGAAAAGATTGCAGAAAAGAATAAATATCAAAGCTATCGAAGCTTCGAAGGCATATTAAAGTAGAACAATCTTACTTATACTCAATGTTATAACAGGAGCCCTCCTTTTTTGCTTTAATTTTTTGATTTTTTCCCGGATTTAACGGCAAGTCAATATCAGTACTGCACACGTTTAATTGCAAGTTTTTTACTAGTATTAATTCAGAGCTATGATCATGTCTCTTTTTAAACTTGTCAGGATAAATAACAGTCTTTCCCAAGACGTGCAAGACTAAATGCAAGTCTTGGCCAAGACGTGCAAGTCTAAATGCAAGTCTTGGCCAAGACATAGCACGTCTAAAAACGTCAAAAATAGGCAAAAATAGCAGTAAAAACCGTAAAAAATAGTCGAAAAAATGTCAATCTATGTCCAAAAATGTCAAAAAATGAACTCGGCGTATTTGACTACATCCATATTATGGCTGATTTGGTACATTATAGGCCGAAAATGACTCCATTGGCGCTTGCTGGAGACTTACAGGGCCTCGGGCCAGCAAGGGGGCATTAACTGCGTTACCTTTTTTCACAATTTTGCCTCTGATAGGATTGCTTGAAATTTAGTAAATCTGGAATAAAATCAGGAATAGTCTGTTTTGGGCTAAAATGTGGCACCAAACAACTTAAAAACGGCTGAAAACGGCTCAGAAACACCTAAAAACTGTCCAATAAGGGCTTATTAGAAATTCCCGGGCCCCTGTGTCACTTGGTGTGATTGCTCACCAATTCTCTTGTCATCATGACTCGAAGCTTTCTTGTTTTGTCTTGAAACAGCAGATATGAGAAAACTTTCAGAAAATCGCAAAAAAGGGTTGGCGTATTGGAACGCACACATAAACAGATATAAACACACACACATACACAACAACAGACACATATGAACCACTTTTACTACAACTTCAATCTTTTTCTTAGTAAAATTCATTGCATTTATTTCAGCTGACTATTGGTTACATATTCGCCAATTTTCTCCCATAATTTCATTATTGGTTTTGTCTGATGTCATTTCCTTCAAAATATATAATACAACGGAAGCAAATTAGGAATAATTTAGTTAAACTGAGCAAACTGATCTGAATAATTTTTTTCAAAGCTGTACTGAAAAATCTACACATTCAATTGCAATAATTTGATTGAAATCACAAATGAGATTGGTCAATTTAGATACCAATAAAGATATCCTCTAATTTACTGGAGGTTTTCCGTTTGTGCTCCCCCCAGCTCAGTTGGTGCATATTATTTGCACACAACACACGCACGTGAAATTGATTTTCCATGTATTGACACGTGTTCGTTGAGTGGGGATCATAACAGACTGGTGGGGGCACAAACGGAAAAGATTGCAGAAAAGAATAAATATCAAAGCTATCGAAGCTTCGAAGGCATATTAAAGTAGAACAATCTTACTTTTACTCAATGTTATAAAAGGAGCCCTCCTTTTTTGCTTTAATTTTTTTGATTTTTTCCCGGATTTAACGGCAAGTCAATATCAGTACTGCACACGTTTAGTTGCAAGTTTTATATTGGTATTAATTAAGAGCTACGATCATGTCTCTTTTTACACTTGTCAGGATAAATACAAGTCTTTCGCAAGACGTGCAAGACTAAATGCAAGTCTTGGCCAAGACGTGCAAGTCTAAATGCAAGTCTTGGCCAAGACATAGCACGTCTAAAAACGTCAAAAATAGGCAAAAATAGCAGTAAAAACCGTAAAAAATGTCAACCTATGTCCAAATATGTCAAAAAAATGAACTCGGCGTATTTGACTACATCCATATTTTGGCTGATTTGGTACATTATAGGCCGGAAAAACTCCATTGGCGCTTGCTGGAGACTTACAGGGCCTCGGGCCAGCAAGGGGACATTAACTGCGTTACCTTTTTTTACAACTTTGCCTCTGATAGGATTGCTTGAAATTTAGTAAATCTGGAAAAAAGTCAGGAATAGTCTGTTTTGGGCTAAAATGTGGCACCAAACAATTTGAAAACGGCTGAAAACGGCACAGAAAAAAAACCTAAAAACTGTCCAATATGGGCTTACTAGAACTTCCCGGACCCCTGTGTCACTTGGTGTGATTGCTCACTAATTCTCCTGTCATCATGACCCGAAGCTTTCGTGTATTGTCTTGAAACAGCAGATAAAAGAAAACATTCAAAAAATCGCAAAAAAGTTTTTGACGTATTGGAACGCACACATAAACACATATAAACAGACAAACACAAACACAAACACAGACACATATAAAACACTTTTACTACAACTTCAATCTTTTTCTTAGAAAAATTCAATGCATTTATTTCAGCCGACTATTGGATACATAGTCTCCCATTTTTTCCCATAATCTCATTATTGGTTTTGTCTGATGTCATTTCCTTCAAAATAAATAATGCAACGGATGCAAATTAGGAATAATTTAGTTAAGCTGAGCAAACTGATCAGAATAACCTTTCTCAAAGCTGTACTGAAAATCTACACATTTCAATTGCAATAATTTGATTGAAATCACAAATGAGATTGGTCATTTTAGATACCAATAAAGATATCTTCTAAATTACTGGATGTTTTCCGTTTGTGCTTCCCCCCAGCTCAGTTGATTCATATTATTTCCACACAACAGACGCACGTGAATATGACTTTCCATGTATTGACACGTTTTCGTTGAATGGGGATCAAAACAGACTGGTGGGGCACAAACGGAAAAGATTGCAGAAAAGAATAAATATCAAAGCTATCGAAGCTTCGAAGGCATATTAAAGTAGAACAATCTTACTTATACTCAATGTTATAAAAGGAGCCCTCCTTTTTTGCTTTATTTTTTTTTTGATTTTTTCCCGGATTTAACGACAAGTCAATATCAGTACTGCTCACGTTTAATTGCAAGTTTTATATCAGTATTAATTCAGAGCTGTGATCATGTCACTTTTTACACTTGTCAGGATAAATACAAATATTTCTCAAGACGTGCAAGACCAAGTTCAAGTTTTGGTCAAGACGTGCAAGTGTAAATAAAAGTCTTGGCCAAGACATAGCACGTCTAAAAACGTCAAAAATAGGCGAAAATACACTGAAAACCAAACGAATAGGCGAAAAAACGTCAACCTATGCCAAAAATGTCAAAGAATGAACTCGGCCTATTTGTCAACATCCATATTTTGGCTGATTTGGAACATTATAGGCCAAGAAAGACTCCATTTGCGCTTGCTGGAGACTGACAGTGCCTCGGACCAGCAAGAGGACATTAACTGCGTTACCTTTTTTCACAATTTTGCCTCGGATAGGATTGCTTGGAATTTGGTAAATCTGGAAAAAAAAATCAAGAATAGTCTGCTTTGGGCTAAAATGTGGCTCCAAATAACTGGAAAACTGTTGAAAACGGCTCAGAAACACCTAGAAACTGTCCAATATGTGCCTATTTGAACTTCCCGGCGCCCTGTGTCAAATGGTGTGAGTTGGTATCAGTTATCAGACGCCCCAAGAAAGTGCATAAAAGGTAACGCAAAAACCGTGGCACGGTACAGAACCTTTCGGAATTCAAAATTTTTACAGTAGATTTTTTTGAAAAGTTGGTTTTGGCTTGAGAATCAACTTGCAATTGTGATCCAAGTCTTGGTAAAAACATGTCAGAGTTGGTGACTTGTGTTAAGAGTACTGATATATGCAAGCAGAGTACTGATATGTGCATGCAGACCTGCATGTAGACTGGCCCAGTACTGACCTTGACTTGCAGTTCAATCCGGGTTACAAAGCGGTATTGATGGTTATAAGCCGGTATTGTTGGTTGTATGCCAGTATCCGTAAATATGTTGCAGAGGGGAGTTAAAAATAGGACGTTTTCTGTTTTGGCCTCCCCAGTGCTTTTACGCCTCCACTTACCAATTTAATGTTGTTATATAGCAAGTTACTATATAAAAAAATAGCACGTGCTCCTAGGGGTAGTAAAAATGTAAGCCCACTAATCTGGGGGGGGGGGGGAAACAGAAAAGATCCTAAAAGTAGTTGGCCTAAAATTAAACCAAGTTTTATCGGATATCCTCTTTTTCATTCCCCCTGTCGTACTCTGTTTAAATAGAGTAGCTTCTTGCAATGCGCGTGCGTTTAATTTTATTTAACTAGCGATTAGCGGAGCGAGATCTTAACTGAGTTTCTTTGCGCCTACTTGGGGAGCGGGAATTACAAGAGAGTTTGTTAACTGAATTTGAATTGCAAACTTGAAGGAATGAAATCAAATGAAGTGCTTGTAAGCAAACGTGAATGCGTGATCAGACATGTCTGATGACGAGGCGGGAAACCAAGAAGGAAATCATTAACAGATCACCAGACACGAACTGAATAAATATGAACAGGATTATCAAGGGCAAGTAAATTGAACTACTTTACAACATCATATAAAATATACTGCATCGAACAAATGATGATATCTTTAGTTAGCACATACCCCTTACACCGACAAAAAAACTGTTATAATACAATTTTCGAATGTATAAATAATAACAATATTTACAAAGTAATACTTGGTCCCGGTTACATAAGTAGTAACGATATATTTACTGGTTATCATAGCGAAAAATATATATTAATAATTTAGAGTTTGTAATTAAAGCAGTCTGTATGTGTGTTCAATTCTTAATTGTTTCACACATTGGCATCAGTATTTTTGGCCTCATAAACTGTCATACTTCTCCTATTCGTGGAGATACGTTGAATTCAATCGGCTGTTGTTCAACAATGTTTTTCACTGTTTCGACAACAGAGCTGGATGGGGGCTGAAAAATTTCAAAATCACCCGCTCGTCTTGGACGTTTGGGTGGTGCTGCAATTGTGGTCGGACTTTCAGGGGATGGACTTTCAAATCCATAATAGGAAGAACTGCGGCGAGTCCTGTCCGATGATCTTGATGGTTGTGTGGTGGCCGTTGTGTTTGTGGAAGAGGTTGTAGGTTGTTCGCTATGCGAAACGGTGCTTGCTTCTGGCTGCTGATTTCGCATCGCAAGAAAGTTGGGTATTTTAGGAATGCGACTTCGATGAAGAGATCCCTGGTGAGATATTTGACTTCGATGAAGAGATCCCGCTGCCCGGATCATGCTTGCGGTGCTTCATCTTTTTGTCCCCCTTCTGTTTTCTCGTAAATTTTTTGACATGACTTTGAATCAACTCCTCCACCAACTTTTCCCCAGATCTGGGTTCTCTGCGGTCCGCGTATGCCTTCAATGGAGTTTGCCGCTCACGTTGCGTCCCGAATTTAGCTATATCGCTAATTCTGACGGTCACCACAGGTTTCCCCGGCTCTTTGATGGTGGAGGTCGTTGGGCTAACTTTCAGAATATGAGATTCCGTGGCGAGGACCTCATACAATCCTTCGAGGTTTTTCTTTAATCGTTTCTTGCCATGAATTTTTCGCGCTAGATTTAGTTTGACCGTACGCTCTTTGAGAGGAATTGGTCGATTGGCCCTTGTTCGCAGGAAGCGAAATTCGCAATCGTTGCTAGCCCGCTCTGTTGACTTGGCCTCTTGCGTCGCTCGTGATATTCCTTTCTCAACCTCAATGTCACTGCGGTAACCATTTAGCCATTTGTCGTCTGAAAGTATTTCTTCCGGCATCACTGTTTTCATCTAAATAGTAGTTTACTAAGCTTTCGTAAGTGAGTTTAGACAATTTAGTTATTGTCGATATCATGCTCAGCGGGGTATTAGGTTTTCTACTAAAATGTGCTTCGAAGGGCAAGATCTTTGTTGTTTTCTATTTACATATTCTCAATTGGTGTATTTTTATCTTTAATGCGTGCTTTACATGAAAGTCATTATTAGACATTTTTCCTCTTTGATACATGCAAGTCTATTCTTAATCGCTTGAATGAGTCTTTCTACCAAACGAATAGCACGATGATCGTTTACTGGAGCTCCAATGATGTCAACATAATTTTTGTTACAGAAAGTCTTTACTTGATTGCCAACCAAACATTTTGCTTGATCAAGACGAATAGATCGAGGAATTCCGTGATTTTCTATATACATGTCGAAAAATTTCAGAACATTTATGTCCGTTTGCTTTGTCATAAATACACGCAGTAGGATATTTGGAAAAACGATCAATAGCGGCTAAGAAATAAACTTCAGTACCCTTTTCATCAGAAATCGGGCTTCAAAAATCAATTTGGATTTCTTGATTCGGTTCAACACACGGTACATGAGGATTAAATTGTTTAGCGGGAATAACAGATTTAAGATTCTTACCAATCACAGTGCAGGGTTTGCATTCAGTAGCCTTTACGATGAGTTCGCGGTGCATGTAGGGCCACCAGCAATGCGTAGCCATGCAAATCATGACCCATGTGCCCGGATGGCTTGCGTGTATATCCTCAGTTAATGCCTCTCGCACATTTGGTATGGATACTTTTTCATCGATACACACGCACCCAGAACGAACATGAAGGTCTGTCCAATGCGAATGTATGAAGGGGTTCAACGCTTTTAGGCGGCTTTCGTTATTAGTCATTATGCAATCCCTAACTTCTTTTAAAACTGCGTCCCTACTTGTTAGTGATGCGATTAGAGATTTATTGAAAATCTTGGACACAATGTAGTCAAGTGTGGGTACATGTGGGCTGGGTGTGAGAGGAGTATTAGCTTTAGAGGAATGAGCCGGAGATGTTGGGTTTAATATCTGTAAAGGACTTGCGGCGCGGGTAGTGTTATTCGAAGCTGTTCGCTGACTTGCGGTGCGGGTATTGTCAGAGCTATTTGAGAGCGGACTTGCAAGGCGGGTTTAGTTTTGATCTGAAGATTATTGATTCGCGGCGCGGGATGTGTCATTAAAACGAAAGCGAGTGATGCGCTTTTTAGAAGGCATGTTGTTATTAAATTGATTTATTGAACAGATTTCCGAAGAAAATTTAGATGACAATTTATTTCTAGAACTAGGATTGCACGACTGAATTGTAGAATGATGTGAGGCAAAAAGCACTGAATTTATTTGTTGGTGGTGACTTTTAAAATTATTTTAAATTGGAATGTCTCCTAATTGGCGGGAATTTAGAGTTAAGAATTTGAGTCTCGTGCGGCGCTTTCGGACTAATTGTTTTTACTTAGTTGTATTGTGCTGAGCGAGAGATGTAATAAGTGGTATTTACGACGCGAGTCTACGTATTTCAAATTTTTTAAATTGCAAGTAATATTTGAGGCTAAATTTCGCGGCGCGGGGGAATTGTATTAATCATGTTTGCGTACTCGTGCTGCATGTGTGCTAATTGAATTTATCGCCCTATTGTTGCCCCGAATTTTAGGTGTGATTTCCAATGCGGGATCGTTTGTTTTTAATAGTTGGTGTAAACGTGATGCTGGATGTGTTTTATATAAATCTAATGAATTGATAGATGCAGAAATTAACTTGAGTTTTGCTACAAAAAATTCGTCGTCATAATTAGAAACTTTTTTAGCTTGTTGAAACGGGTGTCGAGAAATGTAATCCACCAGACCCGTTTTTGCCCCCGGAAGATGTTCAATGTCAAATTGAAATGGTAGTCGACGATCTATCCAGCGAGTTAGTCTACAATTGTACGATTTATTTGATCTATTTTCTTTCATAATAGAGAGAAGAGCTCGATGAACCGTAATAACTGTAAAATTTTTCCCATACAGATAGTTTTTAAAATGTTCAATTGACAAACTACTCCCAATAGCTCAAGTTCATTCACACTATAGCGCTCTTCGCATGAATTTAAGAATCGCGAGGCAAACGCAATTGGTTCCCACCCGTCAACTGTTAGTTGTTAGAATGCTGTCCCCAGACCGGAGCGCGATGCATCACATTTTGTGCGTGTTTCGAGTTGCAGGTTTTAGTGACTATTTGCGGTTGCGTTCGTGATGCGATCTTTTATTTCGTTAAAACACTTCTCAAGTTTCTCTTTCCAGATGAATTTTGATGTCTTTTTCAGTAGAGGGCGGAGGGGTTGGCTAACTTGTGCAAGATTTGGAATAAATTTTGCGATTTAATGCACCGATCCCACAAAAGAGCGGAGCTTCTTTAGCGTTTTCGGAGATGCAAGTGCCAAAATTGCAGATGTTTTACTTTCAAGTGGTGAAATACCCGATTGAGATATATGATATCCTAACCAATCGATTTCTAATTTTCCAAAGTGACATTTGGGAAGGTTTATTCTAAGATTTTCATCATTCAATCGTTTTAAACAATTCATAGCATAACTTTTATGTTCTTCCAAAGATTCCTTGCTAACTATCAAAATGTCGTCTAGGAAAAAATATGTATTTTTTAGACTGATCAAAGTATAGTCCATTGCTTTTTGAAATTCGGAAGGCATATCTGTTAGCCCGTAGAATCCCGTTTGAAATCTGTAAGTGCCAGTCATATCACCACTAACAATAATAAAATCGCAATGATTTGCCGTATTATTATCTAAATTTAACTGACTGTATGCATACTTTTAATCTATTGTTGAAAAGTATGTTGTGTTTTGCGACGCGGGAGCACTGTAACCACTATTGGAGATATAAAATTTTTGTCTGGGCAACTTGAAAGTTTAACGATATGTTTTTCATCTAACAATTTCTTAAATTCAGTATTGACTTTTTCTTGTAATTTAATAGGAATTCGTCTACCTTTTTGATGTCGAGGTTGAAAGTCTTTATGAAATTTAAATTTTGCCACGTGATTCTTTGGTCTCCTAGTTCAGAAAAAGTTTTTGCGATTAGTTCTTTGAACTCTGGAGAGGAAATATTGTTGACACATTTACGTTTTTGGGATGTAGATTGAGTCACAGCTAGACCAAGTCGATCGAACAAATCACGACCAATTAGCGATTTTAGTCCGTCCGCTACAACAGTGAAAGTTGCAGAGTCACAAGTCCATCCATTGCTCATTATTGACGCTTGAATCTTCCCTTCTACCTGGATGGGTATATTCGAGAAAGTCCGAAGTTGTGGTGGCATCTGTTCGCTAACCCAGAAAGCGCGAGGACTACTTTGTATCACTTGCGATGCGAGTGAACGGTTCAGAATACTGCATGCGCTACCAGAGTCCGCGAGAAGGGTAGTGTTAATATTGCCGATCTTGATGGGCATGTTGAGCGGTTCTACTTTTTCTACTGAATTCTCGATAACCGCGACAGTGTTACCTTCTCCGCTGCTGTAGCCCTATTCTTAGAACTTAGCAGGTTGTAGAAAATTTACTGAATCCTCAGGATGAGGTTCTTTTTCTTGGACACTCACCATCTTCTTTTTAGCATTTACTAGTTTCACTGTGTTTTGTTTTCTGCAAACTTTCGCAAAATGATTTAGGAGTCCACAATTGTTGCATGTTTTGCCTTTCGCGATACATTTATCGCGATGATTCGGAAGCCAAATCCCTCCACAAATAGAGCAATAGAGCGTTGAGCGATTGTTTTGTCGTGTTGCATTATTCGAATTTTGCCAATTCGAGGCTCGAGAGCTACCAGAGAACTGAACCGTGTTGACGTTCGCCGGGATGACAATCTTATTATGCTGCTGAATTTGATGCTGGTTTCGCATCCCCAGTTCCATGTTAATTGCTAGCTCTAACGCCTGGCGCGGCTTAACTGTTTGTTTGAGAAGTTCCTTTTGAATTTCAGGACCTATGAGGTTAGTAATGAAGACATTGCGTATCAAAGTTTCTTTCTTATTTTCGAAGTCACAGTTCTCTGCCAACTACTTTAGTTTTCCATAGAAGTGTTTCACCGTTTCTCCCAAATTTGTTTCGTAATCAAGAAAACATGATGGTCAAAAGTTATGTTGCGAGGACGGATTAATGCCTCTTCTACGATTTTCCCGAAATTGACGGTTGTTAGTGTATCCACCATGATATGTGGGTTCTTGCAGATGAGGATGCGGCATACTCTGACCTCGATGCTTAGATACAGCAAAGACACGGTTCCGCGATCCGCCAATGGCCGCGGTTTGTCGCCACACATTATAACAACTTCTATGAGTCGTTGGCACTTGTTTTGCCAATTCATCTTTTGATGCGTGTTGCGAACGTTCCTTTCTTTCTCCGACTGTGCAGAAGCTCCGACTATAGTTTCTTCGTATATTGGTTCGAGGGGAAGATCCACCATTTCGGGTTTGGGTCCAAGTAGTGTATCAAGGATAATGTTCTCTTTCGCCAACAGTGCCAATTTATTTTGCGCTCACCATTTCTCCCAGCGAAGGGGAGGATCGGGTGTAGATTTGTCCCAGAAAGCGTCAGTTCCGAGTGGTGTGCGTTTAGTTGCTGACTGCGCCATGTCGTACTCTGTTTAAACAGAGTAGCTTCTTGCAATGCGCGTCCGTTTAATTTTTATATAACTAGCGATTCGTGGAGCGAGATTTTAACTAAATTTCTTTGCGCTTACTTGCGGAGCGGGATTTACAAGAGAGTTTGTTAACTGAATTTGAATTGCAAACTTAAGAGAATGAAATGAAATGAAATGAAGTGCTTGTAAGCAAACGTGAATGCGTGATCAGACATGTCTGATCACGAGTCGGGAAACCAAGAAGGAAATCATTAACAGATCACAAGACACGAACTGAACAAATATGAACAGGATTATCAAGGGCAAATAAATTGAACTACTTTACAACATCATAGAAAATATATTCCATCGAACAAATGATGATATCTTTAGGTATCACACCCCTAGAGGTTTTCAGACCCCGACAATATGTGTACTTCTTTATAGCAAGTTATGGCGCGTTGGGTTTTGTGTAAATTGCAAATGCTCCTTGGGTTGAAAAGCATTATTGCGCACTATTCGGGGGTTGAGGAACACAAACCAAGTGTAATAAAATTTTTGCAATTTGCTATTTAATCACATCAGGAGAGTTTATCGGCCTAAAATTTATATGCCCAGGCTGGGGTAGAAATATAGATTCGAAAAAACAAGTGTACCCTTAGCTCTGTGGGTGCTTATTATTTATTCATGACAGCCGCATGCGCCTTTATTAGTGTTTGCTCTGTACTTGAGTATGCATAAAGTAGTTTGAGGCACAGACCAAACACAAATATAGGTGACCGATCTCGAGTCAAAATCTCTTCTGATGTTTTATTCGTTTCGATTCCATAATCCAAAATTTTTTAATGATCTATTTGAAGGAATCTTTTCCGTTTGTTTCCCAGACACCCAGCTTAGTGATTCAAATCATATGCACCACCGTGTGCACTTCCCGTGTTGAGAAATTCTTCCGATTTAAACATAAGAAATCGTCGGTTTTCGTCTCTTTTACTTCGCCAAAACCGATCAAAGCCCTTACGTTTTTTTCGTAGTTTTGATCGGTTTTCGTCGGTAT
The DNA here is from genome assembly GCF_964194025.1 of Convolutriloba macropyga. Taxonomy (NCBI): domain Eukaryota; kingdom Metazoa; phylum Xenacoelomorpha; order Acoela; family Convolutidae; genus Convolutriloba; species Convolutriloba macropyga. The sequence continues at coordinate 25,791 of NW_027452182.1, forward strand.
TTTAACGTAAGAACCGTCGGTTTTTGCCATTCTAAAAATCTCACAAACCGGACAGTACCTGCCAGTATTCGAACCTTGGACCCCTATATTACTAGCCACCTTCTCCTCCACTGCACCACTTGTCACTTAGTTTGATTCTATTTCTTTTGTATTTAAAACAAATTGAGATTGACAATACCGACAAAAAACGACGATAATCGACACTTCTTACTGCCAAAACCGACAATACCGACGAAAACTACGCTAATCGACACTTCTTACATCAAATACCGACAATACCGACGAAAACGTGGATAATCGACATTTCCTACATAAAAAACCGACGAAATCGACAAAAATCGACCAAAAACGACAGTTCTTGCTTCGATTTCGTCGCAATTTCTCAACCTGGGTTGTCAAATTTTGTACTTCATGGGATACGATGTGGTGGCACGTTGTCTGTAAATAAGGGGAACTAAGTTGAGGTGCCAGACCAAAAGTACATATGGCCAGACCGTTCCTGGGACAAAAAATGTCTAAGTCCAGACCGCCCGAGACGGAACGTACCTATGTCAAGACTTTCTTGCGGTCAAAAATACTTGTGCGTTCTGCGCGCGTTCAAAAGAACCTATGTGCAGACTTTCGTGTATTCGAAATTACGTATTACCAAACTTTCGTGAGTTCCAAACCACAATTCGTGCGCTCAATTTTAGAAACTTTGTGCATTCATGTTCAGACCATAGTGCGTTTAAAACACCTATGTCCAGACTTTCGTGCGGTCAAAATTTTTGATCTATTCTGTTTCCCCCCCAAGCTTAGTGAGCATAAATTTCTCATGACCCCGCGGCGCACGTGCTATTTTCTTACATAGTAACGTGATATATAACAACATAAAATTTGTAACTGGGGTCATGAAAAACACTGGGGGGGGGGGGGGGGGCGAACAGAATAGATCCAAAATTTTTTGTGCGTTCAAAAGTGAGTATGACCAGACTTTCGTGCGTTTATGTCCAGACCTGGGAGGCATGTTTTTCGTTGTCACCCCGTACGCTATGCACCATTGCATAGCGTACTGGGGGCACAGCAAAAAACATCCGTTTAAAGTTATATGACGACAAAACTGTGGTGATTCTGTTGGAATTTTCACCAGATCAAAATCATCTCTGATGAAAGAATTCCACTGTGTCGGTTTCCCCTTTACAAGAGGGAAATAACAGAAAGATTTCGGAAATAAAGGGTGCTTGTTACCTTTTGCGATCAGTATTTGTTCAGGTTCTTCTTCTTGCAGCAAAAGTTTTTTGCCGTAACTCTACTGTCAAAGTCTTGAATCTTGTTCAATTATAGCACCAACTTTTTTTCCAGGGTCAACTTTTT
>NW_027452183.1:0-1000 GCF_964194025.1 Convolutriloba macropyga
TATGTGAGGTCAAATTCATGCAATGTGAGCGCAAATTAATGAGAACCCCATCAATTCAATCAATGGCAGCTTTGCAGATTAATGTGCAAAAAAGTTTTCAGTACTTCAACTGAATGCCTCACACGGTCAGGTAGCAAACAAAATGATAAACAAGTATCTTCCTGAGGAAATTTTTGCACTCAATTTTCACTCTCACCTGAATTGGAGACACTTTGCAGTTACGTCATTATTTGTATTTGGTAGAATGAAGTCCAGCGATTCCCTAGCAGATGAATTGCGGCCAGAACACCTGCCTTGATTAAAATAGAAAAAAGGATGACACTAACATTTAAGATTCCGAATTACTTTCTATTTGTATAACAAAGCTCTGCTACACTGTTTTGAATAAACTTTGCCTGTTGTTTCTCCGTTCTTATAATTAACAATAGGTTTTTCATTCATTACAAGCGTCCATCGAAATCAACTCGCAATATAGGCTTTGTGACGACTGCAAGTTAATCTTAAGACTTCATTTTTGAATGTTTTTGGGAGAAATTACCAATTGTTTTAATAATAATAACAATTATGGTTCCTGCGTAACCGCAGCGGAACAGCATTAGGCCTGCAGTTTTTGAAGTTTAATTGCATTTTACAACACTAGCTTGGTGTTTCTGCTCAAATAATTAATATTACAAGAACTAACTTTTATTAATTCCAAAAAATGCAATTCTCGACTGACGACAAAATCGTTCTCGACCTTAATTGGCTTTAACTTAATTGACTTTAATTAGCGACCGTTAGCCGTTGGTTGCAAACGTCACCGAAATAAATCTACCGAAATAAATATTGTTGCATCTTACAGACCAAATAAAGAGAAATAAAAAGTAGTGGGTAAAAGGTGCTCTCCGAGCGCATTTCAATTTTTTGAGCTATTTTTACATAGTAAAAACACCTCAAAAAAATTTTCATGCACTTGTTCGAGCACCTTTCACCCACTACTCTATATATCTACTACCTGCTT
>NW_027452184.1:0-17861 GCF_964194025.1 Convolutriloba macropyga
CAACGTTGCTAAGGAACTTAAAGCTCTGAACGAAAACGTGTCATCTCTAAGGTTAAGAAGTAAAGTCTTCTCAATTTCAAGCTGAATGCTCAAAAGAATTGTCTCCTACTTGAAATTTTTCTAAACCAAAGCTTGGAGGCATTTTTTAGATTAAAAATCAACGAGTTTAAAGAAAAAATAGAGTTGTGTCGTCCTAAGTAAAGATCTATAGAATTGTCTATAGCTTTGCATCTGGGAAAATCCTTCTACAACTGTTAATTGGCTCATTTTGAAATTACAATTTAATTCTCATTGCGACATTCAAATTGTTTGACAAAACAATTGTTATAAGTTTTAAGTTTAAATGCTTCTTTGAGTTGAGTGCCCTAAAATTAGATTATAAAAAATTGTTAATGTTTTGACTAGGATTTTTGGGCTCCCAATATTAGTTCTGAAAAACAGAATGAATAATAAGCATTTCTTATTGGTAGTTAAGAAGACTTTGTCATTTTTTCGGAGAAGCTGTGAGCGAAAATATACGTTTTGAAGTGAGGAAAAATTACTGTTGGCTTTGTAGTATATAAAATCTTATATACCTGAAAGAAAGAGGTGTGCCTCACAAGAACAATCCGAAGAAGCCGACAGAAAAAAGAAAAGTTTTGTTGATATAAAAGACGTTTTTGTTTTATATTTTTAGTGTATCGTCAAGTAGACAGTTTTCACGTCATGATTGTACATACAAAAAGTTATATTTTTTTTTACTAATTTTGACAAATCATACCAATGAAAACGTACTGTAATACAATACTAGAGCTGAGGACGCGCAAAAAAATATTCCTATACTTTTCAAAAACGTTGAAAATTTTATTTAGGCAAGAAATATATGTTCACGATAATTTGCTGGATAAAATTAAAAAGTTAATCAATTAATATTTAAAGTGAGGAACGCAACGAAGGAAAAACGGGATATCAGAATTTGGCTTTTGAAATTGATTAAGTCATTGAAATTGATTTAGTTGGCACAAAAAAGAAACTATTGCAGTGTCTTATTAAAACTGATGACCACAACAGCATTCTAAATCAAAAATAACAAATAGTATGCGCACAAAAGTTGAAGGTGTCTCAAAGAAATGGTTTACTAAAGACACATTTGAATTTCATGCACTCAAATTTGACCAAGAATGACTCCTATGAAAATCAGAGCTTAGCTCGAGAAGAAAATGGGGCAACTTTTAGTTCCATCTAGAAGTTTAATTGGGGAACTCCTAGAGAGAAGTTAAAAGGGGAATTTTCTAATTCCATCTAGACAACAATAATTACCAGTAATTTTTAAAGTTACGTTAACTTCATCTTTAGTTTTAAACTCAACCGTGACGAGGTCCGCGAAACAAGACAGGCAAAACCAGCCGGATTGGGTTTGCGGAGAAGGGGCCTTACGCGACCCTATATTATAGCTTGAAAAGCTTTCGTGCGTCACGCTATCCATATAGCCTATTCATATTTTTGGCTTGCTTGGTCTAGACCACAATTCAGTTGTTCTGTTCGCTCTGTAGCATACCAAGTCTGTTCAGTCTGGAAAATGCCAAAATACCGGTCTATTCAGTTTCGCCTATACCCAATTTTTTGTCTCTTCAGCCAGGAACATACCTAATTTACGGTCCATTCAGGACCATGCCGAAAGTTCGGTTTATCAAAAAACTGTCCTAAAAATCAAGATTTGGCGATTCAGAGAACACCAGAAAGAGAAAGAATGAGATGGCAGCAAGAAGAAAGCAAGCAAACATGGGAAAAAATCTGAAGTTATGCATTAAAAGGCACGGAGACAACACACAAGACCCCGGCCAACAACAGCCCCAGGCGCCGTCGCTCCTACAATGCCCAGCAATCGATCTTCAAAACTCCAAACACTCAACGCCAAACTTTATGCTGAGTTCTGGTACATCAACATGGAATTCAGAGAGTGTGGAATAGCGTTTTGCAAAAAAAATAGAAGTACGATTATTCGTAAAGAATTAAGTCAGAAACGAACAAAAAAGTCAAAATTAGGCTGCGCTCGCGTGCTATTTGCACTATTTTTTTAAAACATCAAGTTTTATTATGAGTTCTAGTACATCACTATGGAACTCAGAGAGTGTAGCATTGCATTTTGCAAAAAACAGAAGAACGAATCTGCCTAACGAATTAAGTCACAAATGAACAAAATTGTCAAAATTGGGATGCGTTGGCGTTCTATTTTCTCTAATTTTGAAAAAACTAGAAGTATACTACGTCTACACCATTCAAGCATTTTTGAGGTAAATTGTCATCTTGGCATGAAAATTATAAGGTTTTGCGTGTTTTGCAGAAACCAACTTCCAAAGAGTTCTGCTGAAAAACCCTTAATAGTACATCGTTGAATTAACTCAATCATTTGCATAACTAGCTTCGAAGACTTGATGACTGTCTGGAAGACACAAATAGCCAAGTAAAAAACCTGTTGGATTCAAGAGAACACTCTTCGGTTTTCAACGTTCAAGAAAATACTTGTTTTACAGCATTCGATCTTGACATTGATTGCTTTTTATTATGTGATCATGGAAATTCTGACTTGACAATTTTTACCTGAGGAATTTTACTGGCAGATTCTGTTGTCTTATTTATTAGCCAGTCACTAAAAAAAAGTATCACAAGTGCCTTGGGTGTACTAAACTTTTTATTCCCACCCTCCGGGGGTTGGCGTGAAAAAATAGAACGAAAACAATCATCAAATGTTACAGTCAAGCAAAATTCATCTTTAATTTTAATCTCAACCAGGATAAGCTGCGTGAACCGAGACAGGCAAAAACTATTCGGACTTAGATTGCAGAGAAAGTACCTGGTGCGACCCTTTATCATAGTCTTGACAGAGTTTGGTTCATTCCATCTGTCTGGCCTATTCCTGTTTTCGGCTTGCTTAGTCTAGTCAACAGTTCATTTGTTCTGTTCGCTCTGTAGCATACCAAGTCTTTTCAGTCTGGAACATACCTTATTCTCGGTTTATACAGTCTTCCCCATGCCCAATTTCTGGTATGTCTAGTCTGGTACATACATTATTCACGGTCCACTCAGTCTGGCTCATATCCAATTTTTGGTTTGTTCATTCTGGTCCATACCCAATGTTCATTATATCAAAAAGCTGTCCTGAAAAAAATTTCTGCGATGCAGACCAAGTTAGCCCGAGAAAGAGTGCGATGGATAAGCAACCTAGCTAGCAAAAAAGTGGAAAGACATCACCTGAGAAAGGCAGTAGGAAGGAAGCAAACAACCTCGGAAAAAACATTCTGCAAGTATACAAAAAAAACGTCAAAGACAACAGACAAGACGCTGGGCCGACCCCCCACCCACATAGGCGCAGAAGACGAATCATATATATATATATATATATATATATATATATATATATCGTAAACGCTCAAAAATACTAATTTTTTGTCAAGTCTGGCCCTCAGTATCTTCTTTCCCATACCGATGCAGGCAATCACAAAGAAGGCAAGCGGGAGAAAGAAATTTGCTGTATTAGCTGCAATATTTGATTTAACTTGCTTCAGTGACAAAAAACTTAAATTGAAAAACATAAATTTTGGAAAACACAAATTCCACCTTGTTCTATTCCAGAAAACACGACACTAAAATTTGAGAAGAGAAAAGTTTCTCAGCATTTGTTCTTAAATACTCGTTCAGGAAAATGTTTTCCTGAGAAACTCCATCCATGGAAAGACGCCACTAAAGAACAGCTTTAAACTAAGAGAACGCGTTATATTTCAACCATTTTGATGCCAAAATGATAACTAATTTCGAAAATAAACATTGAGTGATTTGTTATGTGAGCAAGTATTTTTGAGGCGATCTTGCAGACTTTGTAAGAATATATTTCTTCCAAATGTTTTAATTAGCAGGCTTACACAAAATGTTGATTGTGATTGTTGTGAAATTAAAAAAAACAGAACGAGACATTTTATCATGAAATATTTGATTACAACCACGTGCTTTAGTTTTTTCAACAAAAACTTTCAGGAGAATTTTTTACTGATACCAATAAAAACTTTCTATTACCAAGAAGAAATTCTGGGGACAGTTCCGTGATTTTGAATTGATGAGGATTACTTGAAGAGGATTACAGAAGAGGATTACTTGAAGCTAAAACATTTTTTATCTGCATTAAAACCAATCAAAATGAGATTTTCGAAACTGACTTAGAAGCCCCAACTAACGGTTTTAAATGCTGTATAGGCGATTGAAAACACTTAACACTCATACATTTTTTCGTTTTCATTTTTCAGCTTTCAGTTTCAGCTAATGTCTTTTTTGGACATAAAGCGAACTAACGCGCTTCAAGTTGACTTTTAACTCAGTTTTTTGAATAATCTTTTTTCTATATCGATAATAACATCAATTGCAACAGAAATCAATTTCTAGAGCCTAATTTACGAAAACGTATTAAAACAAAATGTGATTAAATTACTATATTAGCGACCATTGAAACCAATACCAACAGTCCCCAATCGCTAAAACCTTATAATGAAAGAATCAAACAAGACGATATATGGCAGAAATGACCGCTGAATATAGAAGAGAAGCTATACCATTTGCCTCCCGGTTCAAATACAGATTATAAATGAATAGGAACAAAAAAGATATTTGCTTATGGTTTTGATTAAAAAAAACAAATACAAATCTTGTTTGATCGTTTTGATTTGAGGCAAGCCTGACAAAATTGTATAATCAGAGCTGAAATTATACAAATTTTTGTTGATTACAAGAAAAGATACCTTTGTTGAAAATGAAATGTATCAAAATATTGTAACGTTTGATTACAGTAAGAAAATGTACATCAAGAAATCTGAAAATTTAATGCAATTTGGGTAAAAAAAAACAGATTTGTTGTTTTTATTTCCATCTACAGTGCACAGGAAAACGGCCGACAGTTGTTTGTTTGCTCTTGATGCTGGGGAGGGGGGGTTTGAATCAGAATTCGAGGCGTAAAATGGAGCTGTTACAGCTGTTCTTTTAATCAATTCTCACAAAATCAACACATGCATAATGTGCAGATGAAATAATTGTTAGCACCCGGTGAATACTACAGAATTCTTCAACAGTAGTTTAATTCTGCGTTGGGATTAGACTATTAGATATGCCAGTTCTTCTGGCCGGAGCTGATACGTGAACTCAGATCTTTTTAAAAAAGACTTTACTAGAAAAAAATATTAATTATTGTATTGAATCAGATAACAAAAGAAATAAAAGTTTTTTAATATAGAATATATGTTTCATGAAATAAATCTATTTGGCATAATTTACTTTTTGTTTTTGAAACGTCAATACTTTTACAATGCTTGTAAAATTTAGAAGCCTAAAAATTTATTGCTGTTTCACTGCTAATAGCACCAAAAGCTGGAAATTAAGGTTGAAAAAGACATTTCGATGCTATCATCAGCGTAAACTCTTTTTTTTGCTAGCAAGAGTGTTTTCAATAACTTTTTTCACATTTTTAAAACTTTTTCTCCTCTGCTTTGTGACTTTCCATGAATTGAAACAACTAAAGAAATCAGATAGACAGATCGACCACCAGTCCTTTAATAGACCACCAGACTTGGGTTAGATTCGGACTGTCAATCTCATGACAAACACAATCTACAAGGAAAAAGGCATAAAAAAGCTTTTTCAAAATTGATATTCAAAATCAAAATTTCAAGACTAAAGCTCAAAAATTGGAGCAGAGAACTTTGGCACTACTTAGATGCATACAATTGATCTTTAACTAGAAAATTGTTTATAAAATCAAAATTTCCTTAAGTGAAACAAGTAGTCATTTTTTTGAGTGAGTTAAGTCACGCAATTGACTTGAAAGCAGGAAAGACGTCAGGAACAGAAATGTTAACTGCAAACAGTAGAAGTCACTGAAGTCATCAGAAAAGTCGTAAGAATCATCGATGAAGACGACAAATTAAAAAAACATAGCAAGACAAATTTTGAAATACAATTCAAAAAATTGAATGAAAACTTAAACCTACTCCACTTGCAGATCAATTGAACAATGCCAGCCAAAACACCAACAAAATCATATCAAGAAATTGAAAAACTAAAACAATAAAAAAAACTAAACCAAAATGTTTTCATTGCTATAACTCTTAAGCTTTTTACCCCGATCGCAAAATTTGATCCAATTGAATATAAATGTTCAAAACCAATTTTTATTCTCTGAAATCTGTCCAGGATTATATCTGCAAGACCTGAACAAGAATTCTCTGGATTAAATCAGCACATGACAGAAGAAAAAAATTAAATCTATTGGAAAATTTAACAAGATGTTGCTGAAAATTGTGATCTTACTATCTTCAGAATAATTTTTTTTGTCAGCACAGGCTGTCCAGTAACGCAGTTCCAAGTAAAAAATTTATTGGCTTATAAAGATCGATAGGCAATAATTTTTACAAAAATTTTCAAATTTCAAAAAATAGAACTTTGTTCTATTAAAAAGTTCAAAACTATTCAATTTTCCCTAGCAACTATGTAAACAAACATACAATTAAACCCTGGAGGAGGTCAGCTTGCTAACTATACAAGAAAAATTGAACAAAAATGTTTTAAAGAACTTGAAATTGCAAATTTTATTAAAAAAATTCTTAAATTCGAAATGTTTGATTGTTGAAAACAATACCATTGATACCACCAACCATGCAGTAACTTTTTTTATCAGAACGTTGAACAGGTTTTCTGGCCCTTGAGGCCGGACAAATATCAAAACTTAAGAAAAACTTTGGAAAAACTTGTAAAATGTTGCAAATTTTTTTTTAAAAAAAAGCTAAAATTCGAGACATTAAAATATTGAAAACCATTCCATTGTTTCTAGAAACTGTGCAGTTCCCTATCACCGAACCTTAAAGGAGATAGGTTGGCACTTGAGGCTGGAAAAACTCAAAAATGACAAAAAATTTCAAAATATTGCAAAAATTAATATCCTTTGCGCGTTTGTGTTTGTAGTACCAAAATGCATAGCTCATAAACTGGTCATAATAAGAAATTTTGTCTGGCAAAAGACCTTCACCAACTTTTAAAAACCTGAACCTAGGACTGATCAAACAAAAAAAAATTAAAAAATCACAAAAATCTTGAAAAATTGCACCATTTTGAGCCCAAAAACCCCTAAAATTGACCTTTTACATTAAATTAAGGCCATCCCAGCAGCCGCACCACTCTAAGCACTTGAAGAACTACTTAAGCCCCCATTGGGTCTGTACTGAAACTTAATGCCCGCTGGGTTTTGCCTGTTTATCCCGTTTTAAAAGATCAAAGTCATTGAAAAATGTGTGAAAACATTTTAAAAAACACAGCGCCCCAATACAATTCAAATTCTTTGAATTGTAAAGAAAACACGATGTCCCCAATAATAGCCGCTATCGCTTCGCGGCTATTAACCAGCTAGAAAAGAAACTGTGCAACAAAATTTCATCCCTGATTTTTCAATCGAGTCAAAAGCCTTCATTTTTTTAGGGATAATAGGACCGAATTGATTGAAACTGCCACGAATTAAACACATTAATCAATATGAGTGGACATTGAATAGGCCGTCTGGTCATAAGTCAGAGACCTGAAGCGAAGAACAAACAGACGAAACAATCAAAAACAACAATAACGACAGTTCTTAGAACAAAAGCGATGAAACCGACAAAAAACGACAAAACACAATGGTTCTGGGGTCCGTTTTGAGGCTTTCTCTCAACGCGTACCAAATCGCATGATAATTTTGAATTTTTTCAAATAATAACTTGATGATTAACTCTTTCTCAAAAGATGTTGTTTTTCGAACGCTATTTAGAACAATTATTTATCAACGTAATTTATGATTGATCGCGGACTATATGAAAAAAAAACTAATTTTTTTCAATGCTCCAAAGAAGACAGTTTAGTGAAGCTGCGAATTGATTTGAAACTTTCAGTGTCATCTCTTTGAGAAACCATATTTGAACTCGTAGTCGCATCGGTCTGGTTCAGGCTGCTGTCCAGAGTCAATTCGGTTTGACCCAGGGTCTGGTCCGGAGTCTTTTTTTCTGGCCCACTGTCTGGCCTTTGGGTCTGTTTGGTCAGGCTACGGTCTGATCCAGCATCTATACTCTGGCCTGTATGGTCTGGCCCAGTGTCTGTTCATGAGTCTTTTTGGTGGGGCCCAGAGTCTGGCCTTTGGTCTGTTTGGTCAGGCCTACGGTCTGCATGGTCTGGCCCAGTGTCTGTCCTAGGGTCTGTTCGGTTTAGCCGGGGGTTCAATCTGGGTCTGTTGGGTCTGGCCCTTGGTAATCAATGTCTGTCTGGTGTTAGGTCTGGCCGAGTGCGGGCCTTTGGTCTGTTTGGTCTGAGCTAAAGTCTGTCCAGTCGGGGTCGAAATTTGGTTCTGGGTCTTTTCGGTCTGTCTCAGGTTTGGCAAAGTCTATTTGGTCTTGGCCATACCAAATAATGGGTTTGCTAGGTCTGGACCGACTTTCTGTGGCCCAAGTCTGTTTATACATACCTTACTTGGGTCTGGGACAAAATGCTGGGCACTTTGTATCGCCATAATGTCTGGTAAGATTTGTACCGTTTCTTCAGGATGATCAGTATCGAAAGCAATTTTCACATTTTTTATCAAAAGACTGCATAATTATTTTCATTTTCGATGATCCGTTACCCTACTTTCATTTGTTGGCGCCCCCAATTTTCTGCCTTTTTTCTTCATTCGGAATTAGCATTAGTTTTTATCAATAAATACACAGACGGAGAGAGGAAGAAGAGCTGGTTTGTACTGCAATAATTTTTAGCAAAAACTGCAATTTGATTTCATCTCAGCTCAGCAGCTTGCTTAATTTTTGAAGACAAATTTTTGTATTTGGCCCTTTGTTCCTTCAAAATTATTTTGAACTTTTTTTTGAAAACCATTTTTTCAGGGATAATGAAGCAAACAGTTTCTAGCTATAAAATGAAAAAATGTCTGCAAAACGTTTTTTTCTGCAACTATAATATCTTCATTCTGCTCCAGATACAGATGTGTTTAAATTCTTTGGTTAAACACCATGACAGATTTTATTTTGGATCATTACATAGAGCAGATTTCCTGACTTTGTTTTTGCGTGTAAATTGTCAGCACATCAAAGTACAGAAAACTGAGAAAAAGCGACGTAAAAAACTCCCGGTAGGTGCGGCTTTTAGCGTGTAAAATTAAGGTTAATTTATGAAGTTAATTATAGGTTTAATAAGTCATCGATTTGTTTGGCATGTTTTCTCAAAAAGGCGGGAATTTTGATGTTTTCAACTTGGATCGTTCGAAAGGTTCGATATATTGGGTTTTGCGATAATCCGTTTTTAGTTTATCAGACGTAAAAGCAAGTTGGAAAGATTGGCACCCCAAAATAGAAAAGAGTTTGTATGTTTGGTTGTTGATGCAAGAAATTGTTGTTAGGTGCGTTTCTCACGCAAAAACTTGTTGTTAGTTTGCTAATCAAACGTAGAAATTCGTCGGTGTTTTCGGTTTGAATTTTATGAAAACTGCGTCTTTCTGTTTTAAAAAAAATTAGGATTGCGTTTATATATTATTGAGGTGGAAATAGTAATAAACTTCATTTGAGATAATTTTTCAATTGATACGCAAATTCATTGTTATTTCATCTTATTCATAATATTAGGTTGACAATAAACAAGATTTAGTCTTTTCCGACTTTAAAAACATACTTGTTGAGCTACTAAAGAACTGCTGCTTCGAGTGTTTGTCTTTTTTCTGAAGGCGTGCATAAGGTTGCTGAGAAATTGACAGTTTAGAAAAACCAATATAGTCATTCAATTCACATTTTCCTCCAAGTGCGTTTTTGTTGGATATATTTTTTTTAGTTTTGCTGCCTAAAACATTTACTAGAAATCTTAAAGTGACTGACAAAAATATAAATCAACGAATTGTTTGCCATTCGTGACGTGACGTGTGATCTGTCTATGGTTCGTTAATTTCCCACAAACTTTGCAAGTTCACAAAGAAAGGATTTTTATTTTTATTTTCTAATCGTTATTGACTTCAGATGTCACAAAAACATTTTTTTACAGCATAATGGTCACATGATTAAATGAAAACCATTTTTCGTTGCAATCATCAACATAACTCAGTTTTTTTGGGGTTTTCTTGCTGATAAAAATGTTATCAGCATCAGAATATATTTTTTTTCTTTTTGCGCTCCGTGAAAACTCAGGTCTTGCTTGTTATTTAGAAGTTGTTATTGAATGGTTTTTTGTATTAAATACTTAATTTTGCTATATCATTCGCCTCCCAGTTCAAATACAGAATTTAGAAGAATAAGAGAAAATCACGATATTTGCTTGGTTTTGATAAAATAAAACAAATACAAATCTAGTTTGATGGTTTTGATTTGAGGCAAGCCTGACAAAATTGTATAATCAGAGCTGAAATTATACAAATTTTTTTTGATTACAAGAAAAGATACCTTTGTTGAAAATGAAATGTATCAAAATATTGAAACGTTTGATTACAGTAAGAAAATGTACATCAAGAAATCTGAAAATTTAATGCAATTTGGGTAAAAAAACAGATTTGTTGTTTTTATTTCCATCTACAGTGCACAGGAAAACGGCCGACAGTTGTTTGTTTGCTCTTGATGCTGGGGAGGGGGGGGGGGGGTTGAATCAGAATTCGAGGCGTAAAATGGAGCTGTTACAGCTGTTCTTTTAATCAATTCTCACAAAATCAACACATGCATAATGTGCAGATGAAATAATTGTTAGCACCCGGTGAATACTACAGAATTCTTCAACAGTAGTTTAATTCTGAGTTGGGATTAGACTATTAGATATGCCAGTTCTTCTGGCCGGAGCTGATATGTGAACTCAGATCTTTTTAAAAAAGACTTTACTAGAAAAAAATATTAATTATTGTATTGAATCAGATAACATAGAAAATAAAAGTTTTTTAATATAGAATATATGTAAGTTTTTCCCCCCCGATCATCCAAATTTTCCAGGCGAGTTGTCAAAGAAATCGTTCGTTTCTTTCATTTTTTGGCTGGAATAATTGTTTCCCATTTGTTCACGAGAAGTTTCTCATCGGGTCTACAATTCATCATTTTTCTATCAAAACTGTTAGTTCTGATGTTGAAAAATCTATTTGGCATAATTTACTTTTTGTTTTTGAAACGTCAATACTTTTACAATGCTTGTAAAATTTAGAAGCCTAAAAATTTATTGCTGTTTCACTGCTAATAGCACCAAAAGCTGGAAATTAAGGTTGAAAAAGACATTTCGATGCTATCATCAGCGTAAACTCTTTTTTTGCTGGCAAGAGTGTTTTCAATAACTTTTTTCACATTTTTTAAACTTTTTCTCCTCTGCTTTGTTTTTAAGAAAAACAAGCTTTGCTTGTTCCCCTCGAATTTTGCATTGAATACTTTTCTTGTATTGATTGTTTCATAATTATGCATTAGTGTTCGGCTCCTTTTCTAAATTCAGAGTAAGAAAGATTATAGCAAAACACAATATTTCCCAGAAGTTGATCAAAATACATTTCTTGCTTCATTGCTTTAGTTTGAGGCAAGCCTGAAGATTTTTTATAATCAAAGCTGGGATTATACAATTTTTTTGATTACAAAGAATGATGCGTTCGTTTAAAAAAATCTATTAATATTTTGTAACGTTTGATTAGATTACTGACAAATTTGCTGTGTAACAAATCTGTAAACTCAAATACAATAATCAATATAAAAATTGAAAGGTTTGTTAGTTTTGTTCATTTGCAGCTTACCTGAAAATCCTCGACAATTGATTTTTGGCTCTTGATGGGCTGATAGAAACTGTGTTCTTGATGAACATGTAAGATTTTATTGTGTCTTACAAGAGTATTTTACAAGAGTATCTGACAAATACTTATAAGATAATGCGTCGCCTGACTAAGACTTTGTGAGACAATTTATCAGGTTTTACACGATAAGAATGTTATCAGGTCTGATAAGATCTGACACGATAAAATATTCATTTTTTCAGATATTTCAAGATAAAAATTCTGCCTAATATGATCTTACATTATAAATATGGTGCCGAACAAAATTGTTTATTGTGAAATATATATTGAGAATCTTATAAGATCTGTAAGTTAAACATTCGGAAAGCTATGACTCGCCTTTTAGAAAAGATTTTCATCAGATCTTATACCATAAAAAATCTTTAAGTACGGTATGTTCTTCAAATTGAAGACAATTCGGAGTTGATTTCAAGCAGTAGCCGAAAAACCACAGCATGCAACACTTAAGTGTTGCTTTTCGAGAACTATAAGATATTGTGAAAGTGACTTCGAGTATCACAGGTTTCTTCCGGAGCGTTGATTATCAATCTAGACTAAAATTTTTTTCACAGACCAAAACTATCTTGGACTGCTAAGTGGAGCCATAGTACCAAGTCGAGACACGGAGTAAAACTGCCGCCAAAAGAGACTCCATATACATTTTTTGTAATGTAATTGGCTGGCTGAGCAACTGTTTTTTTTTCTAAAAATCATAGGAACTTGACTACTTTATACAGCAATTAAACATTGAAACATGTCTGATCAGATCTTACTTGATAAAAATTCCATCCTACGTAAAACTTTGTTCTGGAAGATCTGATAAGATATTTTTCAGATCTTATAAGATAACAATTGAGCAAAGTTGAAATATTTTCTGTTAAAATACTTAACATATCTCACAAAATTAAAATTCACGTAGGGCAGAAGTTTTATCGTATAAAACCTGATAAGATTTTACACGATAAAAATTCCACAATAATCGGGGTCTGGTTGCGATGACATCAGTTGCGAAACGTACAGATAGGGTAATTTGTGAAAGCCCGATAAAAACTGAAAAATTCTGATACAGCGTTCAAGCGTTTCTTAGAGTATCGTGTTTGTGATAGAGTATCGGTTCCGCGTTTGTGTCAGAGTATCGGTTCCGTCACTTTTTTCTCGCTACCGTTGGTATAAAATGGTTAAAATTTGTTTGAGAGCAGTGAAACACTCAACTATCAATTTTCGGCGTCTAGCATCTGCCGGCATCAAAGTCAAACGTTCCGCCAATTCTTACCTTTAACAAACATTTTGCTAAAAAAAATAAAACCGAGTCAAAACAAAATTTTATCCACTGATTTCAAGGAAAGCGTTGTTTAAAATGTAAAAAATTTCTGCTAATTGTTCGTGAAATTTATTCGAGTGTCCTGGGTCGAGAAAAAACTATGTAAATGATGCGCTGAAATGCGCTGATTTTTCAAAAAAGTTCAGCGCAAAAACCTTATATAAAAATGCGCTGAAATGTGCTGAAACTTTGCAAGAAACGCGCTCAAAACCACTGAGTTTTCAGAAAATAGGTATCACTGAGAATCGATCCCTGCTGTCCAGTGCCGTAGCCACTGCGCCATTAATTCCTCAACTTCTTGCTATTTAATTTTATTTTATATTAATAGACACCTTAGGAAGAAATGTGCTGAAATTATTTAAGAAGTGCGCTGAAAATTCAAAGCATTTCTTACATATTTTGAGCGCTTTTCAGCGCATTTTTTGGAAAATTTTTACCGTTAATGTAAGAGCTCATTAAATGGTTAGCAATTTAAGATACGGTGTCAGAAAGCAATTAAATCCCCTAAATAATTTTTAGAAAATGCTCTGAAATTTGAATACATTTTTTACAAATTTTCAGCGCGTTTCAGCGCAATATTATGCAAGAATTTTGCGCTGAAAAATTTGAAAAATCAGCGCATTTCAGCTCCTTTTAGCTCATTTCAGCGCATTCAACTCATTTCTTACATAATTTTAGCACATTCATCGCATTTCTTACAAAATAATGCACTGAAACGGCGCTGACATCTCAACCCGGGGTTTGCCATGGTTTTCGGTAGGGTCATCTAAAAGTTTGATTACGTACTGCGGCAAAAACTCACCTGTAATTGAACTAATCAATCTCAGTACACTTAATGAGTATCTCAGCTAAAAAATTGTTTTTCAATTTCAAAATTTCTCGCGTAAGGACTAACACTCACTTAACCAAATCTCAAGTGACAAAAAATGAAATTTCAGACAAATAATTCAGACTTGAATAATGCATTTTTAAATGTTTGTATTGAAATTGTTATATTTATATACTGAAGATTGTTTTTGTTTTTCAGAGAATCAAAGATGACGACTTCTCAAGTAGAAGGCATGGATTATGATTATGATTATGATTACGATTATGACTATGAATACTACTATCATTACAATTATGGTAATAATTTCAGTAGTAGTAGTGGTTCCATTTTTGACGATTATTACTATGTGCATTGGAGTGATGAATTGAAGGACTTTCGCGAAAAACAGATGACTATAGAAACTTATATTACCTCAGTCATTGTTAGTGCTCGTTTTTGATGCTTCTTGTGTTATGTCTCGCTGAGTACAACCACCCCCCCCCCCCCCCCCACCTTTGTGGGGAAAAACTTTTACACCCCCCCGGGCGCGCGTGCTTTTTTACATATACCCAGGTTGAGGTCCCAGAGGGAAGCAAGTATTCCCAGCTTTTTTAACCTATAGTAGTATGCTCTATTAGAATACATAATTCTTTATTCGGCGGGCGATAAAATGCACTGAGGGCAAAAAAAGAATGAGGGGACATAAACACCAGGGGGGGGGGGGGGCAGAAAATATACAATCTGATTTAATCGATTTGATTACATCTGAATCATGTCTCAAGCACTAAGCCAAATGAAAAGAAAACATTGGTGCCCAATGTTGAAATATTTATGTTACGTACCAATGTATTAAATGATAGTCAATAAATTGTCGAGTCTCTCATAGACTCATAGACGCGTCTTGAGGTGAAGTTAAAATAAGTAGGATCACAGAAATTGTTGTTTTGTTTTTTTAATCGAAAACTTTCAAGTTAGGATTAAATACAAAAAAGCTATGAAATATGTGTACATACGGAATAGAAGTTAAATTCTAAAAACAAAAAAATGTTGCAATAACTTCAAGACAAACTCTTGAAACTTATGACTGCTTTCAGCAGATTTAAAATTTTTGTTTCAATTGTATTTCAGTTTTATTTTACGGGCAGTTTTTTAGACTGCACTTGCATTTTTGGAAAAACTAATGAATATTACCACACGGTTGTTATCGCCACCGAGAAGCTATAAAACTCCGAGGCGAAGCCGAGGTGAATTTCGAGGGCGATAAAAACCGTGTGGTAATTTTTTAATCAACACCTGTTGCGATAACAGCAGTTAAATAAACTGCCAGTGTAATAAATTTTAATCCCCGATCGACACTGGAAAAACACTTCAGCAATAGACTACGAGTTTCTCACACTCTTTTCTTGCCACTGTTACTAAGTAAACAGTGGCGAGAAAAGAGTGTGAGAAACTCGTAGTCTAATGATGGAAACAGTTTGATAGATTTGTAGTCTAAAAAAAACGTGTGTGGTGTATGTGGTGCGTGTTGTGTGTGTGGCGTGGGTGGCATATGTGCGGTGTGTGTGTGTGTGTGTGTGTGTGTGTGTGTGTGTGTGTGTGTGTGGTGTGTGTGTGTGTTGTGTGTGATGTTTGTGTGGTGTGTGTGTGGTGTGTGTGGTATGTGTGAGTGTGGTGTGTGTGTGTGGTGTGCTGGTGAGTGTGTTATCTGTGGTGTGTGTATGCGTGCGTGCGTAGGTGTAAGTGTGTAAGTGGGTGTGTTTGTGTGGTGTGTCTGTGTATGTTTGTATGTGGTGTGTGTGAGTATGGTGTGTGTGGTGTGATGGTGAGTGTGTGGTGTGTTATCTGTGGTGTGTGAGTGTGTGTGTGTGTGCGTGTGTGTTTGGGTGTGTGTGTGTGTGTGTGTGTGTGTGTGTGTGTGCGTGCGTGCATGTGTGTGTGAGTTTGTTTGTGTGTGTGTGTGTGTGTGGGTGCGTGCGTGCGTACGTGTGTGAGTGCGTGAGCGTGCGGTGTGCGTCTCTGTATGTGTGTGTGTTTGTGTGTGTGTGTAAGTGTGTGTGTGTGTGTGTGTGCGTGTGTATGTCTGTGTGTGTGCGTCTGTACGTGTGTGCGTGCGTGAACGTGCGCGTGTGTCTCTGTGTTTGTAAGTGCGCGTGTGTGTGTGCGTGCGTGTGTGTGTGTGTGTGCTTGTGCGTGTGTACTTGGGTGCATGTGTGTATGTGTACGTGTGTGCGTGCGTGAGCTTGCGTGTGTGTCTTTCTGTGTGTTTTGCGTGTGTATGCGTGTGTGTGTGTGTGTGTGTGTGTGGGTGTGTGTGTGTATGTGTGTATGTGTGTGGGAGAGTGGAGGGGGTTGGGGTGCATGAGGGCAAAACGAATAACAGATCCAAAGAAATATCACTTACCTTTGAAAGTGTAATTGTCCACAAAAATAAAAATGAGAAACCAGTGAAACTTTGTTCAATTTTGAAAAATAGCAGCAGGTGTTGATTAAAAAAATTATCACACGGTTGTTATCGCCCTCGAAGTTATCATAACACGGCGGCTTCGCCTTGGAGTTTGATAACTTCTCAGTGGCGATAACAACCGTGTGATAATATTCATTAATCAACACCTGTTGCGATCATTTTAAAATCGAACAAATTCTTATTGGTTTTTCATTTCATTTTTTTGTGGACAATTACATTTTCAAAGGCAAGTGATATTTCTTCGGATCTGTTCTTCGTTTTGTCCTCATGCCACCTCCCCCCCCCCCACACACACACACACCCACACACACACACGTACACACGCACCCAAGCACACACGCACACGCACACACACACACTCACACGCGTACACACACACACAAACACACAAACATATATACACACATGCACACACACATACAACGCACACCCACACGCACGCACACACGCACGCACACAAATACACTCAGACATACTTACACACTTACGAACACACACATAAACACACACACCCACACACACACACACGCGCGCGCGCACGCACGCAAAACACGCACACACACGTACACACGCACCCAAGCACACACGCACACGCACACACACACATACGCACACCCACAAACAGACATA
Organism: Convolutriloba macropyga; assembly: GCF_964194025.1. Classification (NCBI taxonomy): domain Eukaryota; kingdom Metazoa; phylum Xenacoelomorpha; order Acoela; family Convolutidae; genus Convolutriloba; species Convolutriloba macropyga. The sequence continues at coordinate 17,021 of NW_027452184.1, forward strand.
CAAACACATGCACACACACACACAAAACGCACACACACACACACGCACGCACGCACACACGCATAAACACACACATATATATATATATTTATATATATATATATATATATATATATATATATATATTTACACACTTACAAACACACACATAAACACAAAGACACACGCACATGCACGCACACACACACACACACGCAAAACAAACACAAACACTCGCTCACAAACACCCACACACACACCACACCCACCACACCCAACAGACACCACTTACACACCACACACACAACACACACAAACGCACGCACCCACGCGCACACAAACAGACACTCACGCACACACATACACAGGCACCCATACACACACGCACGCACACAAGCACACACACATACACTTACACGCACATACACAACCTAAAACACACACGCACACACACACACGCACACGCACGTACACACGCACCCACGCACTCTTACACACACAACCTCGAACACACACGCACACACACTCACTCACGCACACACTTACACAAACACACACTCACACACACACAACCACAAACACACGTACACACACACACACGCACAGGCACGCACGCACACACACGCACAGGCGCGCAGGCGCACACGTACGCACAAACACACCCACACACACGGACACACAACACAGACACCACGCACAAGTTTTTTTAGACTGCAAGATCATCAAACTGTTTCCATCATTAGACTATGAGTTTATCACCACTCTTTTATCGCCACTGTTTACTTAGTAACAGTGGCGATAAAAGAGTGTGATAAACTCGTAGTGTAATGCTGAAGTGTTTTTCCAGTGTCGATCAGTCATT
>NW_027452185.1:0-38657 GCF_964194025.1 Convolutriloba macropyga
ATATGACTGAGAAAAGTCCGACTCAGTTTCGATCACGCAATAAGGAAGCACGCCAACCATGAAAGATCTTTTTCTACTCAACTTAATTTTACGCTAACTATTTTTTGATTCTGCCGGGGTACAACTAGTCTTTCTGTTTTTTGTAACATCACAGATCTCAGAAGAGCTCGGCGGAACAACGGCCAAAGTTGTCTGTGAAGACGATGGGAACAATTTTGATCGCATTTCAGACTCTTTTGCTTTGACCTCATCGTTTCCTCCTTGCATGACAATCTTGTAATCTTTTCGTTTGTCTCCAATTCTTAGGCTGACCATATCTCCCCTCTTAAGGAGAACTTTCTCAACAAAATCATCTGTTATCCAAAGCTTGGAACTTTCTGAGAGAAGTTGAACATCGTCATTGTTCATTGAAATGAAAAGACAGAAAACTTGGCTAGACGTAATACTCTAAGGAACTTGTTTAGAACTTATTAAAAGCAAAAATTTAATACATCATCAATCAGTAACTACATTTAATTGTGGCGGAAAGCAGCACACTCTCTTAGCACTTTTAAAAACATCGAAAATTACAATAAAGCTGAAGATTCCATTTGCTGAAGGTTCTAAAATTTAACTGCACAGGAAAGCAACACACTCTCCAGGCAGTTATTTGAGGGATTCAATTGACGGAATGCAACACACTCTCCTAGCATTTTTAAAAACATCAGTAGCTAAGTTTAATTGTGCCGGAATGCAACACACTCTCTTTGCACATTTAAAAACAACAAAAATTACAATAAAGCTGAAAGTTCCATTTGCTGAAGGTTCTAAAATTTAACTGCACAGGAAAGCAACAAACTCTCCAGGCAGTTATTTGAGGGATTCAAATGACGGAATGCAACACTCTCTCCTAGCATTTTTAAAAACATCAGTAACTACATTTAATTGTTCCGGAAAGCAACACACTCTCTTAGCCCTTTTAAAAACAACAAAATTTACAATAAAGCTGAAGATTCCATTTGCTGAAAGTTCTAAAATTTAACTGCATAGGAAAGCAACAGAATCGCCAGGCAGTTATTTGAGGAATTCAACTGACGGAATGCAACAAACTCTCCTAGCACTTTAAAAACATCAGTAATTACATTTAATTGTGACGGAAAGCAACACAATCTCTTAGCACATTTAAAATCATCAAAAATTACAATAAAGCTGAAGATTCTATTTGCTGAAGATTCTAAAGTTTAATTGCACAGAAAGCAACACACTCTCCAAGCAGTTATTTGAGGGATTCAACTGACGATAATTGTAAAAGCTAACCGTTGAAGATCAGATTATATTCTGAAATAATTCACTAAACAAAACTTGACAAATTATCAAACTGAAAGTCAAAAATGTCTTCAAGCAGGCTTCTGTAACAATATACATCAAATTAAAACATCAAAAAATACATCAAATCAAATCATGATAGATCTAAGATCAATGTGAATCAAAATAAATAAAACATTTCCCAAAATCAAGAACTGTATCAATCAATTGCGGAAGCTATTGTTGTCATCAAACTTTTCTTTTTGCAATTTTTTTATGCCACAAGCGTAGGTTTTTCTCCCTCTTAAAGTCAGATGAATCCCATCTTCCAGGAAATTTCTTTTCTTGTAGACTGTTCGATGCAACTTGAACACTGACAGCTCTGAATTTACTAGTAGATCATTGAAAGTGTTAATGTAAGAATGATTGGCTCTTGGTCTCCGTAACACTGTGCACACGACAACTCTTGGCTGATTTTTAAGTTTAGCGAAGGCATCCACCAGATCCTTTAATTGTGCCAATACTGACTCTGGCGCTTCTCCAGGCTCGTTACATCTCGAGAGATTGTTACCGTCTAAGGAAAGAATTATTTTCCCGTAAAACTTCATGGTCGGTAGCAGGTCGTAAAAGTCATTCACAACGCCTCCAGACAACGAGAAGGTGGAAATAGAGGCAAACCATTGAGGCAAACGTTGTTCACGATCGAATCGCCAACTTGTGCAGTTTCGACGGCAACTTCGTTTACAAAATTCGTGTAAAGGACCTCTTTACTTTTCCCCTGACGGTCTCTTTCTTGATACGCCCTTGTAAATGCTGAGCCGAGAAAGTGTCTTTAAACCTCTTTCGATGCGCAACATCAGGGCTACTAGCAAAGGGTTCGCCAATTCTTTTTGGGTTTATGGTTTTAGCTAGAAGAAAAGAAATCCGTAAAAATAGTCCAATATGCGAGTCGAAAAAGTTAGTAATACTAGAATACATAAACAGAAACATAAATTAATCCCTAAATAGTAGTTCCCCTGATACCCCGGGGATGGGTGCACTCAGTTTTAACACTAGTTTGGTTACCAAAGATCATTGAAGAGGAAAAATACACATCAAAAAAAATTTGTAATCTGCCAAATCAATGTGAACTGGATTAGCCTGTAAAACAAAAAGAACTTTTGCTATAGTTTGCCTAGGAAAAGTAAGTATTTCATACGCATTTCATACGGAACTTTTTGAGTTTCGCGAATAACGAATATTAAGTATAGTTCTTTTTGATTGAGACATAGAATTATCGAAATCAAACAAAACCTGGCATGGAGTATCACCTGTGTAGTTAGAGTGTAGGAGGAGAAGAATTTTTTCTGTAGCTTGTCTAGTTAAAAATTTAGTTTTTCAAGCGGAAATTTGCGAATTTCGTGATTAGCGAATTTTAAAATTAGGTCTTTTTCATCGGGTCAAGGAGTTGTCCAAAGTGAACCAAATTGATATCTCAAACTACCAGTACTATCTAGATTGTAATGCAAAAGGAATGGTCCGCCTAACGTTCCTGGGAAAGAAGTTCGTTTTTCAATCAGAAATATCGACTTATTCGCTTATTATTCGCTTACTCTATTTTCAAAAATGTAGAAATTTTATTGGGTCAAGGAGTTGTTCAAGTCAAACCAAAAATGGTATGGAGTATCCCTTGTGTACCTAGATTGTAAAACAAAAAGAGCTTTTGCTATAGCTTGCTTTGGAAAAAAATTAGTATTTCAATCGGAAATATCGACTTATTCGTATTTTCAAAAATATAGAAATTTTATTGGGTCAAGGAGTTGTTCAAATCAGACCAAACTTGGTATGGAGTATCACCAGTGCAGTTAGAGTGTAAAACAAAAATAGTTTTTAGTATATGTTGCCTAGGAAAAAAGTTAGCTTCTCATACGGAAATTTGCGATTATTTCCATGGAAATAATCGCAAATTACCGTATGAAAAACTAACTTTTTCCTAGGCAAAATATACCAAAAACTATTTTTGTTTTACACTCTAACTGCACTGGTGATACTCCATACCAAGTTTGGTCTGATTTGAACAACTCCTTGACCCAATAAAATTTCTATATTTTGAAAATAGAATAAGCGAATAGGTCGATATTTCCAATTGAAATACAAAATCTTTTTCCAGGAACGTTAGGCGGACTATTTTGTTGGCATAACAATCTAGATAGTACTGGTAGTTTGGGATATCAATTTAGTTCACTTTGGATAACTCCTTGACCCGATGAAAAAGACCTCTTTTTAAAATTCGCTATTCGCGAAAATCGCCAATTTTCATATGAAAAATTAACTTTTTTCCTAGGCATGCTGTAGCAAAAAGTCATCTTTCCTATGCTCTACCTACACAGTGGATACTACATGCCGAGTTTGGTTCCATTTGAGCAACTCCTCGACCCGATGAAAAATACTATATTTAAAAATTAAATATTGCAATATTGAATTTTTAAATATAGTATTTTTCATCGGGTCAAGTTGTTCAAATCGAACCAAGCTGGGTATGGATTATCCCCTGTTTATATAGAGTATAAAACAAAAAGAATTTTTTCTATAGCTTGTATAGGAAAAAAGTTAGTTTTTCATACGGAAATTTAAGATTTTTTCCATGGAAATAATCGCAAATTTCCGTATGAAAAGCTAACTTTTTTCAAAGCAAACTATACCAAAAACATTTTTTTATTTTACACTCTAACTGCACTGGTAATACTCCATACCGAGTTTGGTTTGATTTGAACAACTCCTTGACCCGATGAAATTTCTATATTTTTGAAAATAGAATAAGCGAATAAGTCGATATTTCCGATTGAAGTACGAAAATTTTTTCTAGGAACGTTAGGCGGACTTTTTTTTCGCATTACAACTTAGATAGTACTGGTAGTCTGGGATATCAATTTAGTTCACTTTGAACAACTCCTTGATCCGCTAAAAAAGACCTATTTTTAAATTCGCTAAGCGCGAAATTCGCAAATTTCCGTATGAAATACTAACTTTTTTCCTAGGCAAGCGATAGCAAAAATTTTTTTGGTTTTACAATCTAGATACACAGGGGATACTCCATGCCGAGTTTGGTTCCATTTGAACAACTCCTCGACCCGACGAAATAGACCTATTTTTAAAATTGAATAATTGCAATTTATTCGAAATACTAGCTACTTTCCGTATGAATAGCTTACTTTTTCCCCAGGCAAGCTATAACAAAATTTTTTTTTGTTTTACAATCTAGATGCCCATGGTAGACTCCATATCGAGTTTGGTTCGATTTTAACAACTCCCTGACCCGATGAAAAAGGCCTATTTTTAAATATACTTATTCAAAATTGATCGGAAATAATGGTTAATTTCCGTATGAAAAACTAACTTTTTTCCTAGGCAGGCTATACCAAAAACTCTTTTTGTTTTAGACTCTATATAAACAAAGGATACTCCATGCCGAGTTTGGTTTGATTTGAACAACTCCTTGACCCGATGAATTTTCTATATTTTTGAAAATAGAATACGCGAATAAGTCGACATTTCCAATTGAAATACGAAAATTTTTTCTAGGAAAGTTAGGTGGATCATTCCTTTTGCATTACAACCTAAATGGTACTTGTAGTCTGGGATATCAATTTGGATCACTTTGAACAACTCCTTGATCCGATAAAAAAGACTTATTTTTAAAGTTCGCTAAGCGCGAAATTCGCAAATTTCCGTATGAAGTACTGACTTTTTCCTAGGCAAGCTTTAGCAAAAATTTCTTTGGTTTAACAATCTAGATATACAGGGGATTGTCCATGCCGAGATTGGTTCCGTTTGAACAACTCCTCGACCCGACGAAATAGACCTATTTTTAAAATTGAGTAATTGCAAATTGTTCGAAATAATAGCTACTTTCCGTATGAAAAGCTTACTTTTTTCCCAGGCAAGCTAAAGCAATTTTTTTTGTTTTACAATCTAGATGCCCATGGTAGACTCCATATCGAGTTTGGTTCGATTTTAACAACTCCTTGACCCGATGAAAAAGGCCTATTTTTAAATATACTTATTCAAAATTAATCGGAAATAATGGTTAATTTCCGTATGAAAAACTAACTTTTTTCCTAAGCAAGCTATTCCAAAAATTCTTTTTGTTTTAGACTCTATATAAACAAAGGATACTCCATGCCGAGTTTGGTTTGATTTGAACACCTCCTTGACCCGATGAATTTTCTATATTTTTGAAAATAGAGTAAGGGAATAAGTCGATATTTCCGATTGAAATACGAAAAATTTTTCTAGGAAAGTTAGGCGGACCATTCTTTTTTCGCATTACAACTTAGATAGTACTGGTAGTCTGGGATATCAATTTAGTTCACTTTGAACAACTCCTTGATCCGCTAAAAAGACCTATTTTTAAATTCGCTAAGCGCGAAATTCGCAAATTTCCGTATGAAATACTAACTTTTTTCCTAGGCAAGCGATAGCAAAAAATTTTTTTGGTTTTACAATCTAGATACACAGGGGATACTCCATGCCGAGTTTAGTTCCATTTGAACAACTCCTCGACCCGACGAAATAAACCTATTTTTAAAATTGGATAATTGCAATTTATTCGAAATACTAGCTACTTTCCGTATGAATAGCTTACTTTTTTCCCAGGCAAGCTATAGCAAAATTTTTTTTTTTTTACAATCTAGATGCCCATGGTAGACTCCATATCGAGTTTGGTTCGATTTTAACAACTCCTTGACCCGATGAAAAAGGCCTATTTTTAAATATACTTATTCAAAATTAATCGGAAATAATGGTTAATTTCCGTATGGAAAACTAACTTTTTTCCTAGGCAGGCTATACCAAAAATTCTTTTTGTTTTAGACTCCATATAAACAGGGGACGCTCCATACTGAGTTTGGTTTGATTTGAACAACTCCTTGACACGATGAAATTTCTATATTTTTGAAAATAGAGTATGGGAATAAGTCGATATTTCCGATTGAAATACGAAAAATTTTTCTAGGAAAGTTAGGCGGACCATTCTTTTTTCGCATTACAACTTAAATAGTACTGGTAGTCTGGGATATCATTTTAGTTCACTTTGAACAACTCCTTGATCCGCTAAAAAAGACCTATTTTTAAAATTCCCTAAGCGCGAAATTCGCAAATTTCCGTATGAAATACTAACTTTTTTCCTAGGCAAGCTCTGGCAAAAATTTTTTTGGTTTTACAATCTAGATACACAGGGAATACTCCATGCCGAGTTTGGTTCCATTTGAACAACTCCTCGACCCGACGAAATAGACCTATTTTTAAAATTGAATAATTGCAATTTATTCGAAATACTAGCTACTTTCCGTATGAATAGCTTACTTTTTTCCCAGGCAAGCTATAGCAAAATTTTTTTTGTTTTACAATCTAGATACCCATGGTAGAATCCATATCGAGTTTGATTCGTTTTTAACAACTCCTTGACCCGATGAAAAAGACCTGTTTTTAAATATTCTTATTCAAAATTATTCGGAAATAATGGTTAATTTCTGTATGAAAAACTAACTTTTTTCCTAGGCAAGCGATAGCAAAAATTTTTTTGGTTTTACAATCTAGATACACAGGGGATACTCCATGCCGAGTTTGGTTCCATTTGAACAACTCCTCGACCCGACGAAATAGACCTATTTTTAAAATTGAATAATTGCAATTTATTCGAAATACTAGCTACTTTCCGTATGAATAGCTTACTTTTTCCCCAGGCAAGCTATAACAAAATTTTTTTTTGTTTTACAATCTAGATGCCCATGGTAGACTCCATATCGAGTTTGGTTCGATTTTAACAACTCCCTGACCCGATGAAAAAGGCCTATTTTTAAATATACTTATTCAAAATTGATCGGAAATAATGGTTAATTTCCGTATGAAAAACTAACTTTTTTCCTAGGCAGGCTATACCAAAAACTCTTTTTGTTTTAGACTCTATATAAACAAAGGATACTCCATGCCGAGTTTGGTTTGATTTGAACAACTCCTTGACCCGATGAATTTTCTATATTTTTGAAAATAGAATACGCGAATAAGTCGACATTTCCAATTGAAATACGAAAATTTTTTCTAGGAAAGTTAGGTGGATCATTCCTTTTGCATTACAACCTAAATGGTACTTGTAGTCTGGGATATCAATTTGGATCACTTTGAACAACTCCTTGATCCGATAAAAAAGACTTATTTTTAAAGTTCGCTAAGCGCGAAATTCGCAAATTTCCGTATGAAGTACTGACTTTTTCCTAGGCAAGCTTTAGCAAAAATTTCTTTGGTTTAACAATCTAGATATACAGGGGATTGTCCATGCCGAGATTGGTTCCGTTTGAACAACTCCTCGACCCGACGAAATAGACCTATTTTTAAAATTGAGTAATTGCAAATTGTTCGAAATAATAGCTACTTTCCGTATGAAAAGTTTACTTTTTTCCCAGGCAAGCTAAAGCAATTTTTTTTGTTTTACAATCTAGATGCCCATGGTAGACTCCATATCGAGTTTGGTTCGATTTTAACAACTCCTTGACCCGATGAAAAAGGCCTATTTTTAAATATACTTATTCAAAATTAATCGGAAATAATGGTTAATTTCCGTATGAAAAACTAACTTTTTTCCTAAGCAAGCTATTCCAAAAATTCTTTTTGTTTTAGACTCTATATAAACAAAGGATACTCCATGCCGAGTTTGGTTTGATTTGAACACCTCCTTGACCCGATGAATTTTCTATATTTTTGAAAATAGAGTAAGGGAATAAGTCGATATTTCCGATTGAAATACGAAAAATTTTTCTAGGAAAGTTAGGCGGACCATTCTTTTTTCGCATTACAACTTAGATAGTACTGGTAGTCTGGGATATCAATTTAGTTCACTTTGAACAACTCCTTGATCCGCTAAAAAGACCTATTTTTAAATTCGCTAAGCGCGAAATTCGCAAATTTCCGTATGAAATACTAACTTTTTTCCTAGGCAAGCGATAGCAAAAAATTTTTTTGGTTTTACAATCTAGATACACAGGGGATACTCCATGCCGAGTTTAGTTCCATTTGAACAACTCCTCGACCCGACGAAATAAACCTATTTTTAAAATTGGATAATTGCAATTTATTCGAAATACTAGCTACTTTCCGTATGAATAGCTTACTTTTTTCCCAGGCAAGCTATAGCAAAATTTTTTTTTTTTTACAATCTAGATGCCCATGGTAGACTCCATATCGAGTTTGGTTCGATTTTAACAACTCCTTGACCCGATGAAAAAGGCCTATTTTTAAATATACTTATTCAAAATTAATCGGAAATAATGGTTAATTTCCGTATGGAAAACTAACTTTTTTCCTAGGCAGGCTATACCAAAAATTCTTTTTGTTTTAGACTCCATATAAACAGGGGACGCTCCATACTGAGTTTGGTTTGATTTGAACAACTCCTTGACACGATGAAATTTCTATATTTTTGAAAATAGAGTATGGGAATAAGTCGATATTTCCGATTGAAATACGAAAAATTTTTCTAGGAAAGTTAGGCGGACCATTCTTTTTTCGCATTACAACTTAAATAGTACTGGTAGTCTGGGATATCATTTTAGTTCACTTTGAACAACTCCTTGATCCGCTAAAAAAGACCTATTTTTAAAATTCCCTAAGCGCGAAATTCGCAAATTTCCGTATGAAATACTAACTTTTTTCCTAGGCAAGCTCTGGCAAAAATTTTTTTGGTTTTACAATCTAGATACACAGGGAATACTCCATGCCGAGTTTGGTTCCATTTGAACAACTCCTCGACCCGACGAAATAGACCTATTTTTAAAATTGAATAATTGCAATTTATTCGAAATACTAGCTACTTTCCGTATGAATAGCTTACTTTTTTCCCAGGCAAGCTATAGCAAAATTTTTTTTGTTTTACAATCTAGATACCCATGGTAGAATCCATATCGAGTTTGATTCGTTTTTAACAACTCCTTGACCCGATGAAAAAGACCTGTTTTTAAATATTCTTATTCAAAATTATTCGGAAATAATGGTTAATTTCTGTATGAAAAACTAACTTTTTTCCTAGGCAAGCTATAGTAAAAAATTCTTTGGTTTTACAATCTAGATATACAGGGGATACTCCATGCCGAGTTTGGTTCCATTTGAACAACTCCTCGACCCGACGAAATAGACCTATTTTTAAAATTGAATAATTGCAATTTATTCGAAATACTAGCTACTTTCCGTATGAATCGCTTACTTTTTTCCCCAGGCAAGCTATAGCAAATTTTTTTTTGTTTTACAATCTAGATACCCATGGTAGACTCCATATCGAGTTTGGTTCGTTTTTAACAACTCCTTGACCCGATGAAAAAGACCTGTTTTTAAATATACTTATTCAAAATTATTCGGAAATACTGGTTAATTTCCGTATGAAAAACTAACTTTTTTCCTAGGCAAGCTATACCAAAAATTCTTTTTGTTTTAGACTCTATATAAACAGGGACGCTCCATAACGAGTTTGGTTTGATTTGAAAAACTCCTTGACCCGATGAAATTTCTATATTTTGGAAAATAGAATAAGCGAATAAGTCGATATTTCCGATTGAAATACGAAAACTTTTTCTAGGAAAGTTAGGCAGACCATTCTTATTGCATTACCACCTAAATAGTATTGGTAGTCTGGGATATCAATTTGGTTCACTTTGAACAACTCCTTGATCCGATAAAAAAGACCTATTTTTAAAATTCGCTAAGCGCGAAATTCGCAAATTTCCGTATGAAATACTAACTTTTTTCCTAGGCAAGCTATAGCAAAAATTTCTTTCGGTTTAAATTCTAGATACAAAGGGGATACTCTATGCCGAGTTTGGTTCCATTTGAACAACTCCTTGAACCGATGAAATGTCTATATTTTTGAAATTAGAATAAGCGAATAAGTCGATATTTCCGATTGAAGTACGAAAATTGTTTCTTGGAAAGTTAGGCGGACCATTCTTTTTGCATTACCACCTAAATAGTATTGGTAGTCTGGGATATCAATTTGGTTCACTTTGAACAACTCCTTGATCCGATAAAAAAGACCTTTTTTTAAAATTCGCTAAGCGCGAAAATCGCAAATTTCCGTATGAAATACTAACTTTTTTCCTAGGCAAGCTATAGCAAAAATTTCTTTCGTTTAAAATTTTAGATACAAAGGGGATACTCTATGCCGAGTTTGGTTCCATTTGAACAACTCCTTGAACCGATGAAATGTCTATATTTTTGAAAATAGAATAAGCGAATAAGTCGATATTTCCGATTGAAGTACGAAAATTTTTTCTAGGAAAGTTAGGCGGACCATTCTTTTTGCCTTACAACTTAAATAGTACTGGTAGTCTGGGATATCAATTTGGTTCACTTTGAACAACTCCTTGATCCGATAAAAAAGACCTATTTTTAAAATTCGCTAAGCGCGAAATTCGCAAATTTCCGTATGAAATACTAACTTTTTTCCTAGGCAAGCTATAGCAATAATTTCTTTCGTTTTAAATTCTAGATACAAAGGGGATACTCTATGCCGAGTTTGGTTCCATTTGAACAACTCCTTGAACCGATGAAATGTCTATATTTTTGAAAATAGAATAAGCGAATAAGTCGATATTTCCGATTGAAGTACGAAAATTTTTTCTAGGAAAGTTAGGCGGACCATTCTTTTTGCATTACAACTTAAATAGTACTGGTAGTCTGGGATATCAATTTGGTTTTCTTTGAACAACTCCTTGATCAGGTAAAAAAAGACCTATTTTTGAAATTCGCTAAGCTCGAAATTCGCAAATTTCCGTATGAAATACTAACTTTTTTCCTAGGCAGGCTATAGCAAAAATTTCTTTCGTTTTAAGATCTAGATACAAAGGAGACACTCCATGCCGAGTTTGGTTCCATTTGAACAACTCCTTGAACCGATGAAATTTCTATATTTTTGAAAATAGAATAAGCGATTAAGTCGATATTTCCGATTGAAGTACGAAAATTTTTTCTAGGAAAGTTAGGCGGACCATTCTTTTTGTATTACAACTTAAATAGTACTGGTAGTCTGGGATATCAATTTGGTTCACTTTGAACAACTCCTTGATCCGATAAAAAAGACCTATTTTTAAAATTCGCTAAGCGCGAAATTCGCAAATTTCCGTATGAAATACTAACTTTTTTCCTAGGCAAGCTATAGCAATATTTTCTTTCGTTTTAAATTCTAGATACAAAGGGAATACTCTATGCCGAGTTTGTTTCCATTTGAACAACTCCTTGAACCGATGAAATGTCTATATTTTTGAAAATAGAATAAGCGAATAAGTCGATATTTCCGATTGAAGTACGAAAATTTTTTCTAGGAAAGTTAGGCGGACCATTCTTTTTGCATTACAACTTAAATAGTACTGGTAGTCTGGGATATCAATTTGGTTTTCTTTGAACAACTCCTTGATCAGGTAAAAAAAGACCTATTTTTGAAATTCGCTAAGCGCGAAATTCGCAAATTTCCGTATGAAATACTAACTTTTTTCCTAGGCAGGCTATAGCAAAAATTTCTTTCGTTTTAAGATCTAGATACAAAGGAGATACTCCATGCCGAGTTTGGTTCCATTTGAACAACTCCTTGACCCGATGAAATTTCTATATTTTTGAAAATAGAATAAGCGATTAAGTCGATATTTCCGATTGAAATACGAAAATTTTTTCTAGGAAAGTTAGGCGGACCATTCTTTTTGTATTACAACTTAAATAGTACTGGTAGTCTGGGATATCAATTTGATTCACTTTGAACAACTGCTTGATCCGATAAAAAAAGACATATTTTTAAAATTCGCTAAGCGCGAAATTCGCAAACTTCCGTATGAAATACTAACTTTTTTCCTAGGCAAGCTATAGCAAAAATTTCTTTGGTTTTACAATCTAGATACACAGGAGATACTCCATGCCGAGTTTGGTTTGATTTGAACAACTCCTCGACCCGACGAAATAGACCGAAATTTAAAATTGAATAATTGAAATTTATTCGAAATAATAGCTACTTTCCGTATGAAAAGCTTACTTTTTTCCTAGGCAAGCCTTAGCAAAAATTCTTTTTGTTTTACACTCCAGATACACATGGAATACTCCATACCGAGTTTGGTTTGATTTGGACAACTCTATGACCTAATCAAAAAGACCTATTTTTCAAAATTTTTCAAAATTAACTATTCGAAATAATTGCGAACTTCCGTATCAAAAATAACTTTTTTCCTATCCAAGCTATACCAAAATCTCTTTTTGTTTTACACACTACGTAGCCATGGCATACTCCATACCCAATTTGGTTCACCTTGAACAACTCCTTGATCGGAGAAACAGGACCTATTTTTAAAATTCGCAATTCGAAATTCGCAAATTTCCGTATGAAATACTAATTTCTTTCCTAGGCAAGCTATAGCAAAATTTTTTTTGGTCTCAGAGTCTGCCTACCCTGGGAATACTCCATACCGAGTTTGGTTTGATTTGGACAACTCTATGACCTAATCAAGAAGACCTATTTTTCAAAATTATTTAAAATTAACTATTCGAAATAATCGCCAATTTCCGTATGAAAAACTAACTTTTTTCCTAGGCAGGCTATACCAAAAATTCTTTTTGTTTTAGACTCCATATAAACAGGGGACGCTCCATACTGAGTTTGGTTTGATTTGAACAACTCCTTGACCCGATGAAATTTCTATATTTTTGAAAATAGAGTATGGGAATAAATCGATATTTCCGATTGAAATACGAAAAATTTTTCTAGGAAAGTTAGGCGGACCATTCTTTTTTCGCATTACAACTTAAATAGTACTGGTAGTCTGGGATATCATTTTAGTTCACTTTGAACAACTCCTTGATCCGCTAAAAAAGACCTATTTTTAAAATTCCCTAAGCGCGAAATTCGCAAATTTCCGTATGAAATACTAACTTTTTTCCTAGGCAAGCTCTGGCAAAAATTTTTTTGGTTTTACAATCTAGATACACAGGGAATACTCCATGCCGAGTTTGGTTCCATTTGAACAACTCCTCGACCCGACGAAATAGACCTATTTTTAAAATTGAATAATTGCAATTTATTCGAAATACTAGCTACTTTCCGTATGAATAGCTTACTTTTTTCCCAGGCAAGCTATAGCAAAATTTTTTTTGTTTTACAATCTAGATACCCATGGTAGAATCCATATCGAGTTTGATTCGTTTTTAACAACTCCTTGACCCGATGAAAAAGACCTGTTTTTAAATATTCTTATTCAAAATTATTCGGAAATAATGGTTAATTTCTGTATGAAAAACTAACTTTTTTCCTAGGCAAGCTATAGTAAAAAATTCTTTGGTTTTACAATCTAGATATACAGGGGATACTCCATGCCGAGTTTGGTTCCATTTGAACAACTCCTCGACCCGACGAAATAGACCTATTTTTAAAATTGAATAATTGCAATTTATTCGAAATACTAGCTACTTTCCGTATGAATCGCTTACTTTTTTCCCCAGGCAAGCTATAGCAAATTTTTTTTTGTTTTACAATCTAGATACCCATGGTAGACTCCATATCGAGTTTGGTTCGTTTTTAACAACTCCTTGACCCGATGAAAAAGACCTGTTTTTAAATATACTTATTCAAAATTATTCGGAAATACTGGTTAATTTCCGTATGAAAAACTAACTTTTTTCCTAGGCAAGCTATACCAAAAATTCTTTTTGTTTTAGACTCTATATAAACAGGGACGCTCCATAACGAGTTTGGTTTGATTTGAAAAACTCCTTGACCCGATGAAATTTCTATATTTTGGAAAATAGAATAAGCGAATAAGTCGATATTTCCGATTGAAATACGAAAACTTTTTCTAGGAAAGTTAGGCAGACCATTCTTATTGCATTACCACCTAAATAGTATTGGTAGTCTGGGATATCAATTTGGTTCACTTTGAACAACTCCTTGATCCGATAAAAAAGACCTATTTTTAAAATTCGCTAAGCGCGAAATTCGCAAATTTCCGTATGAAATACTAACTTTTTTCCTAGGCAAGCTATAGCAAAAATTTCTTTCGGTTTAAATTCTAGATACAAAGGGGATACTCTATGCCGAG
Organism: Convolutriloba macropyga; assembly: GCF_964194025.1. Lineage (NCBI taxonomy): Eukaryota > Metazoa > Xenacoelomorpha > Acoela > Convolutidae > Convolutriloba > Convolutriloba macropyga. The sequence continues at coordinate 14,379 of NW_027452185.1, forward strand.
TTTGGTTCCATTTGAACAACTCCTTGAACCGATGAAATGTCTATATTTTTGAAATTAGAATAAGCGAATAAGTCGATATTTCCGATTGAAGTACGAAAATTGTTTCTTGGAAAGTTAGGCGGACCATTCTTTTTGCATTACCACCTAAATAGTATTGGTAGTCTGGGATATCAATTTGGTTCACTTTGAACAACTCCTTGATCCGATAAAAAAGACCTTTTTTTAAAATTCGCTAAGCGCGAAAATCGCAAATTTCCGTATGAAATACTAACTTTTTTCCTAGGCAAGCTATAGCAAAAATTTCTTTCGTTTAAAATTTTAGATACAAAGGGGATACTCTATGCCGAGTTTGGTTCCATTTGAACAACTCCTTGAACCGATGAAATGTCTATATTTTTGAAAATAGAATAAGCGAATAAGTCGATATTTCCGATTGAAGTACGAAAATTTTTTCTAGGAAAGTTAGGCGGACCATTCTTTTTGCCTTACAACTTAAATAGTACTGGTAGTCTGGGATATCAATTTGGTTCACTTTGAACAACTCCTTGATCCGATAAAAAAGACCTATTTTTAAAATTCGCTAAGCGCGAAATTCGCAAATTTCCGTATGAAATACTAACTTTTTTCCTAGGCAAGCTATAGCAATAATTTCTTTCGTTTTAAATTCTAGATACAAAGGGGATACTCTATGCCGAGTTTGGTTCCATTTGAACAACTCCTTGAACCGATGAAATGTCTATATTTTTGAAAATAGAATAAGCGAATAAGTCGATATTTCCGATTGAAGTACGAAAATTTTTTCTAGGAAAGTTAGGCGGACCATTCTTTTTGCATTACAACTTAAATAGTACTGGTAGTCTGGGATATCAATTTGGTTTTCTTTGAACAACTCCTTGATCAGGTAAAAAAAGACCTATTTTTGAAATTCGCTAAGCTCGAAATTCGCAAATTTCCGTATGAAATACTAACTTTTTTCCTAGGCAGGCTATAGCAAAAATTTCTTTCGTTTTAAGATCTAGATACAAAGGAGACACTCCATGCCGAGTTTGGTTCCATTTGAACAACTCCTTGAACCGATGAAATTTCTATATTTTTGAAAATAGAATAAGCGATTAAGTCGATATTTCCGATTGAAGTACGAAAATTTTTTCTAGGAAAGTTAGGCGGACCATTCTTTTTGTATTACAACTTAAATAGTACTGGTAGTCTGGGACATCAATTTGGTTCACTTTGAACAACTCCTTGATCCGATAAAAAAGACCTATTTTTAAAATTCGCTAAGCGCGAAATTCGCAAATTTCCGTATGAAATACTAACTTTTTTCCTAGGCAAGCTATAGCAATAATTTCTTTCGTTTTAAATTCTAGATACAAAGGGAATACTCTATGCCGAGTTTGTTTCCATTTGAACAACTCCTTGAACCGATGAAATGTCTATATTTTTGAAAATAGAATAAGCGAATAAGTCGATATTTCCGATTGAAGTACGAAAATTTTTTCTAGGAAAGTTAGGCGGACCATTCTTTTTGCATTACAACTTAAATAGTACTGGTAGTCTGGGATATCAATTTGGTTTTCTTTGAACAACTCCTTGATCAGGTAAAAAAAGACCTATTTTTGAAATTCGCTAAGCGCGAAATTCGCAAATTTCCGTATGAAATACTAACTTTTTTCCTAGGCAGGCTATAGCAAAAATTTCTTTCGTTTTAAGATCTAGATACAAAGGAGATACTCCATGCCGAGTTTGGTTCCATTTGAACAACTCCTTGACCCGATGAAATTTCTATATTTTTGAAAATAGAATAAGCGATTAAGTCGATATTTCCGATTGAAATACGAAAATTTTTTCTAGGAAAGTTAGGCGGACCATTCTTTTTGTATTACAACTTAAATAGTACTGGTAGTCTGGGATATCAATTTGATTCACTTTGAACAGCTGCTTGATCCGATAAAAAAAGACATATTTTTAAAATTCGCTAAGCGCGAAATTCGCAAACTTCCGTATGAAATACTAACTTTTTTCCTAGGCAAGCTATAGCAAAAATTTCTTTGGTTTTACAATCTAGATACACAGGAGATACTCCATGCCGAGTTTGGTTTGATTTGAACAACTCCTCGACCCGACGAAATAGACTGAAATTTAAAATTGAATAATTGAAATTTATTCGAAATAATAGCTACTTTCCGTATGAAAAGCCTACTTTTTTCCTAGGCAAGCCTTAGCAAAAATTCTTTTTGTTTTACACTCCAGATACACATGGAATACTCCATACCGAGTTTGGTTTGATTTGGACAACTCTATGACCTAATCAAAAAGACCTATTTTTCAAAATTTTTCAAAATTAACTATTCGAAATAATTGCGAACTTCCGTATCAAAAATAACTTTTTTCCTATCCAAGCTATACCAAAATCTCTTTTTGTTTTACACACTACGTAGCCATGGCATACTCCATACCCAATTTGGTTCACCTTGAACAACTCCTTGATCGGATAAACAGGACCTATTTTTAAAATTCGCAATTCGAAATTCGCAAATTTCCGTATGAAATACTAATTTCTTTCCTAGGCAAGCTATAGCAAAATTTTTTTTGGTCTCAGAGTCTGCCTACCCTGGGAATACTCCATACCGAGTTTGGTTTGATTTGGACAACTCTATGACCTAATCAAGAAGACCTATTTTTCAAAATTATTTAAAATTAACTATTCGAAATAATCGCCAATTTCCGTATGAAAAACTAACTTTTTTCCTAGGCGAGCCATACCAAAAATTCTTTTTGTTTTACACTCTACGTACCTATGTTATACTCCATGCCCAGTTTGGTTCACTTTGAACAACTCCATGATCCGATAAAAGAAGACCTATTTTTAAAATTCGCTAATCGCGAAATTCGCAAATTTCCGTATGAAAATCTAACCTTTTTCCTAGACAAGCTATAGCAAAAATTCTTTTTGTTTTGCACTCTGGATACCCATGGAATACTCCATGCCGAGTTTGGTTTGATTCTGACCACTTGTTGGCTATTTGAAAAAGACCTATTTTCAAAATTCATTATTTGCGAAATTCACAAATTTCCGTATGAAAACCTAACATTTTTCCCAAGACAAGATAAACCAATAAATCTTTTTGTTCTACAATCTAGGTACCCATGGGATACTGTATACCGAGTTTGGTTCGATTTTAACAACTCCGTGACCCATAGGATGATATGATCCATATGATGATCCATATGATATGACCCATATGATCCATAGTCTTAAAAGTTTGATACGATGATGTTGTGACTCATATTAACCAGTTGTTAGTATAAACACTCTGATTAAAGAAAAATTAAAGATCGAGCAGTGAGCATGTGGTCATTTTCGGAGGTTCGAGGTCGAAAATTGTTAATAACTTCTAAAATACTAAAGCAATCGAAACGAGAGATAGCTCATTGAATTGCCCGTGAAACGTTCTTTAAAACCATATATACCATCACTTGTTTCTGATAAGTATTTAGAAAATCACAACCGATGATCATTCAGTCAATTTGACCACCTTTTCCCACGACTCATGTGCTCGATCTGCAATTTTTCCTCTACTTCAACAAGAAACTTACAATAAGTAGTTGAAACACAATCCAGATGATCAGGGCAAGCAATTTTGAAGCATTAACAACAGTCTGAAGAGAAGAATTGAGAAAATATTGGTCTTCATATTCAGTGGAGTTTCTCTCCCCAGGAGGTCAAACGGGGGCCAATTTCCCTGGCCAATTTCTCAAAAACGGCTAACCAGAAAAAAACGCCCTTAGTACAGTTTGTATCACTGCTTGAGATACGCATCATTTAAAAAAAGAGCCCGAACGGTTAACTCTTTAAGGAGTTATAGCAAACAACAGGTGCCATACCAAATGACCGGAGCGGAGAGATACACCACCTTCAAAGCTAAAATTGAGCATCTAAACCTGATAAAACGCTATATAAAGTATAAATATTCGGAATCTACGTTACACGGGCTATTCAAAACACTAATTTTTGTAACACAGTTCAAAGCTTCAAAGTGTCAACCGCTGGTGTCAACCGCTTCTGGTGCTAAAACCGAGGGCAAATTTACAGGCCAATTTCTCAAAAACGGCGGAACAAATATAAACCCCCTTAACCCATATTAAAAATTGAACCCAATCGGTGCACTCCAGAAGAAGTTATAGCAAAAAGAAGGTACCCTGCCAAATGCCCAAAAAAGCGAGCTGACCGCTGTTCAGAGCCAAAGTTCAACGTCTGAACTACACAAAATACGATATAAAATATATATGAGGATACTCTCCACTAACTGAGGATTCTAAAACACTAACATTTGTCGGGTAACTTTCGTGTTTTGTTGTATCGAATTTTGGGTCACTCAAGATAGCCCGAAAATTCGACTTATTTCAAATTTAAAGATTAATAACTTTTTGATTAGGCCGATTTGAGAAACCAACTACACACTGCAAGCGAAAAGGGTTCAATGCCAACAAAATGCGACTACTATTGTTTAATTTGGTTCAGTACTTTAGAAGATATTAACAAAATACTATTCGATACCCCATTTTTTGGGCCATCAGCGAAGCCCAAAATCTCCGGAACCGGCGTAAGACAAGGTGAAACAGCGTTCCCGGCGTATTTGTGGGTGTTATTCTGGTCCACTTCGACTTTCCAGGTCACGGAAAAACTTCATGTTGAGGTGGGAAAAAATTTCCCACCTCACCATGAAGGCTATGATGTTTTGGGTGTTTTGACATAAAACAACATCCACATAATTTTGATGAAATCGTGAAAAAAGATAAATTTTTGAATTAACCCCATTATTTGATACATTTAGCTTCAACAACTTAGACAATGTCTAGAAAACACAAAACACACGCCGGAAAACTTGTTCAATTGCGCAAAACACCACTCAGCCTTAAAATTTGAGAAAAAATTTTGTTTTTCCGCATTCAATATTGAATAACCGTTCTAAAGAATATCATCAGGACTGTGACTAGCCATTGCAGAGAAGAACGTCCTAACAGAAACAGATTATGCCAAAAATCACCCGTTTTGGTCAGAAATTGAAGGAGAAATTCGAAAAAGTACAAACTTATGTTCCTTTCTCAATGTGATAAAACAAGTTCTTTCCTCCGCAAATGCAGATTTTGCTTTGATATCTGTTGCAAACTTTCTTATTTACCTGGCTTTTTTTTCTTTGAAGGCTGTGATCGAAGTAAAAGATCAAAATAAATTGAAAGAAAATTTTAATCCTGAATTAATCAGCTCGTAACAAAATTGCTAATTGACCAAAAAAGCGAAGTGACCGGATTCAGAACCAAATTTGACTATCTCAGTTCCATAAACTACTATGCAAAATATATATGGGGATACTCACTTTAACTAAGGATTCTAAAACACTAACATTTGTTGCGTAAATCGCGTGCTTTGTTGTACAAAAACTTGGGTCATCCCCAATAGTCAGAAAATTCGACTTTTTTTCAAATTTAAACGTTAATAACTTTTTGATTAGGCCGATTTGAGAAACCAACTAAAAACTGCAATTATGAAGGGTTCACTGTCAACACAACAAGACAGGGCCCGTTCAATTTGGTAAAGTTGTTTTAAAGAAGTCGGCAAAAACATGAAGCGTACCCCCAATTTTGGGCTATTGGGAGACCTTACTTTCTCGCAAATTGCGCAAAACGACTAAAAACGGCGCCACGTAGATGTTTTTGAACGCAATTCAAGTCCACTCCGTAGTTACTGAACACCCCAAACCTCTATTGCGAATTGGGAAAAAACTCCCACCTCGCCATGGAGGCCAGGGTAGTTTTTGTGTTTTAAAAAACTAACTCGAACAAGAATTTCTTGATTTCGGGAAAAATGAGAAATTATTGAATTCCCGGGAACAAAGTATTCCAAGAGCTTCTTGGAGCCTAACAAAGCTTGAATAACACAACTTGCAAGTGACATCACCCCCAAATTTGAAAAAAAACTACGTTAAAACTCAAAAACATTTTGAAAAAAAAACTTTTGTTTTTTTTCAGAACTTACAGACTAATAATTTTCAAGCAGGAAGATTTAAGTAACGAATTAAATACTGTAGACAAGAAGAGCTCAAATTTAACATAATGGGACTAAGTCCGTCTAAATTGATACATTAGTTTAGAAAAAATCATTAGAAAGGTGAAGCATGCTCCGATTTTTCCGCTAGCAACTAAAAATTGTCAAACAAAATCCCACAAAGCGACATAAAAACGGCCATTGAAAAAAATACAGGATGAAAAGCCAGCGCAGTTTGTACTCTCTGAACGCTGAAACCTTCTTCCACGTCAAAAAAAATAGGAACAAGTACGAACAAGTAGGAGCAATATCCCATTTCGCCGCATAGTCCATCAGGGTTTTTTGTATGTTTTGCCAAAAAAAGTCACACAAGAATTTCATAAGTTTTAGAAAATGAAGACATATTAATTTCCAAAAATTGAATATTCCAAAATTTTGCGGATCAAAACAAAGCCTGAATAACACAGTTTGTAAGGAGCAATACTACAAATGAAAGAAGAACTGCATCAATGCTAAAATCATCTTGAAACAACAGTTTTTTTTAAAAAATTTTTAAACGGAGAGCCCAATAACTTTTTGAGCAGGAGGATTTAAGAAACAAATTAAATATTGTAGACGAGAAGAACTTAAAATCAACAAAATCCAATTATTGTCTGGACTGTCGAGTCATGGGTCTTTTGCGTCTGAATCGTCTGGTTCATACTTCCACGACCTCAACCCGGGAACTCTTTGCCCTCAACTCCCGCTTGTAATTTTGTTTGGAAATTCTGTGAGCAAACTAGCCTTAACACTGATTTTTGTTTTTATGGCATCATAAAAAGAATAAACAGCTATAGTTAACCTATGTTACAGTTAAACTTATAATCATTAAAGAGTTTATAGAGTGGAAGAGATCCCCAAAAATAGAACCGTAATTAATAAACTGACGTGTTTCTAACTCGAAGGAGTTCGTTCACGTGGGGATTAATGAAAACATATATTACTCTTTTCATTTGATTTATCTCATACTTGTTGAAATTTCAAGGGCAAACTAAAAATTGCGTTGCTAGAATTCACCGTTTTCATCTTTTCTAATTTTGCTTCTAAAAATTTGAATGGTTTATTTACCTTATATTGAAAGAGAAGACAACGAAACGACAATTTCCTTTTCTCATGCAATGTTTATCGTACAGACTGCTGAAAACTTAGAGACAAAAATAACCAATTAGAGTACCTTATGCGACCAGAATGTATAACCCTTTTGCAAACAAGCGCATCACTTTTTCATTCGTGAAATTGATCACAAAATCAACCACTCTTGCTATTGGCATCAATAAAGTACAGATTGTGACAAAAGAATAGAAAATAATCCGGTTTCTTTTTTCTTTTATCTTTTTCGACAGCCGAGGGTGACACACGAGAATGTATCGCTCCACAGTCAGAGCAAGAATTGTCAAGGGTGCAGAGTAGAGAAACCCTTCAAATATCTGCGATAATATGTAGTGGTATTGATTGTGGTATTTAACTAGCTCGTAGTTTGATCTGCCCTGTCGAAGTGAAGCGCATTCCACCAAATCGGGCGGAAACCTTAAAGAAGCCATTATACGCAATCTGATTAGCTAAAAGATGAGGTTTTTCAGAAGAAAAAGTACGCCAAAATTTGGCCCTAGAACATAAGCACCTGCCCAAGCTGCCGAATCAAGGGGAACTTTGAAGTGGATTTTCACCCAACACAATGGTGCTAGATAATTTCGATCCAGGGCAACTAAGGAAACGAAAATTTCTTGCTGAAATATGCTTCATGATTAAATTTTGATTTGGCTCTTGGCAATAAAACGTCATGAAAAATTCAAAAAATAAGTAATTAACCAACAGCCGACAAAACATGTCATCGGTTTTAGATGTAGAAACTATGAGGAATGTTTGTTTTAAAATACGGTAAATTGGGGGCAAGTTTGGTTTGAAAATTTCAAAGTTTTTCTACCCTTTTTTCCATTAATGCCAGACTTTCTCAGTGACTCCATCAGAATTAAACTAAATATACCAAACTGGCTGCAAATTTACATGAAGAAATTGGCAGTAGTTCTGTATCGTATTGACAAAAAATTTGGTAAAGTTATTCGAAATAGAGAAAAAGATAGCGGCTCGCTAATGTGCGTTCGCACAAAATGTTCCCACATGGTTCATTCTATTTTTGGCCTCATTGTATTTCAAATTAAGCAGAGAGAGGAGTATTTCAAATAACTAAAGAACAGTTCAAGTTTTTTATCTTGAAATTTTTTGAAATTTAAAAGAATGAGAGACATGTGACGATAGTTCCTCTGAAATTGTTTTTTCTTTTCACTAAAAATAAAATTCAAATTCAACTGATAAAAACGTTTGGTCTGCAACGTTTCATCAAAAAATAGTTTTATAAAAAAACTGATTCTTCAAGCACAGCAATTCATCTGCTCAGAGCCAGAATTCGACAACGAAAGTCAAACTTTGATTCCTTGGCGAGTTATCAGGCGGTCGTAACAAAAACCGAGGTGTACGATGAATTCAATAGCTTAGAAGGACAATTCCTCAATTACAATCGAAAAAATTGAATGAAAACATTCTCCTCAATTGAACGAAAACTCCTCAATTGACTAATCCAACAATCCAACAAACTCACGCCATACAGAACCCTTTAAAAATATATCAAATTGAAAAATATCAAAACACGCAATTTTTGCTGAAAACTACAAGAAGGCAAACCTGCAGTCATAAAAATTTTTGATTGCATACGAGCCAAACAGAGGTCAGAAGTCAATCCAAACAGAGCGAAAAATCACAAAATAAAATAAAAAAGTGCTGGAAATATCATAAAATACTTTCAAAACAGCTTCTGTAGTGTTATAATCTGTTCAATGCCATAGTTTTAAGCTTTAAAAAATTTTCTTCGCCCATGTAAACTAAAAGGGACATTGCCAAAGAACAAATAGTTTTTAAAATAGCAAAGAAAAAAACATGAAATAAATAGCAAATTGAAAAAAAAACGTTATATAATATTCAATGACCCAGTTTTTGGCCTGAAATTCGTTTACTAGTTCACTAAAAGTATATAAAACCACTAAAAGCTTAAAAATAGCAAAAAATTAGCTAAAAAAGCAAAAAAAAAAGCGAAAAATTGAGCTTGCATAAGTTAATGATATTCAGATTGTGAAAATCAATTTTGTTTTGTTAAAGACACTCAACTGACTCCTTTTCCAGACTTAAAAGCGGTAAAAAGTCAAAAGCTTTCAAAATACTTGAAATAATTGGCGGAGAAATCTTTGACTTCTGGTGTTAATGTTGGTATAAACAGCAAATATAAACGAGAAAAAGCATAAGTAGAATTTTCGCATAGCAAAATGAACGACATTTAAGATCATCAAATTAACAAATTGATAACAAAAACTGGCAAAAACAAGGGACAATTTTTGTGCTCAGGGCTCTAAATTTCAGCACTAAAAACACTCAACAGGCTATCAAAGCCAGCTGAGATATCTATTGCAAAGTAATGCCCTCCATGTTTTACCTGTTGGTCTGTTTCAAAAGCTCACAGTAAAAAAAGGTCTGAAAACATCTTACACATCAACAAAAAGCACCATAACGATCCACATTTTCGGATTGTAAAAAAAGCAGGACATATCCTCAAGCTCAACCGAAACAGTTCAAAGGAAAATAAAAACCACGCTATAATTATCCAAACAAGAAATGCATTTGAAAACAAACAAAGCATTTACCAAAACACAAAATATAATAAACAAAGTTACCTTAAATACTAACTTTCACAGTGTTTCTGAGAAAAAAAGTATTGGCTGAATTTAAAATGTTCCATAAACGAGAGTACTGCTGACTTTTAGACAGAAATTTTTTTAAATTTAGCCTAATTAAAATGTTGATGAAATATAATTTTACTGAAACTAATAAAAAATAGAACAAAATGAAAACAAAAAAGCATAAATTTCAAAAACAAATAATTTGTCGTTTTTAAAGGGCTTAAGATAACTTTTAACGATTCAAGTTCAATTTTGCGTAACTTTTTGTTTTAACTTTCATTTGTGTTTTACAAACCTGTCATTTGTGAGACAGATTATGAACACAACAAAAATTAATGAAAAAATATAGCACAGCCTAAACCATCATTGAATTAAATTACAATGAGAACAAATTTTTTGAAATCTAAAAGATACCAAAAAATTGGATTAAAATTCAAATTGTAACTCAATATCGAGTCTATAAAATCTATGCAAACAGAGTTGTGTAACAGGGCAACCAAAATACACAACAAAAGAAAAAATTCAAAGGATAAATTAAAAATTATCAGAATGGACTGCAACAAAGTCAAGAAAGCATCCAGCTATTGACTTTTATCAAGATAAAAGTTTTTTTGCATCCCCATGTGAAATATTTAAGATCTTCTATCTTTCAGACTAAGCAATAAGACGGCAAAAAAAACTATAAATGAAGGCAAGACTCAAATACGTCACCATAATCTTTTTTAGACTACATGGTAAAAGAATTCTTCGAGAGGAGTGAAAAGGTTCTTTTGTCTTTTTAGAAAAGCTATAAGAATTGTTTTAAGACTATTTAGAGAACCAGTCATCAAACTTAAATTTCACTAACATTTTTGGCCACACAGATGTCAAGTAATAAAGAAAAAACTTTGCCTGGAATTAATAAATTATATTGTTTATGTCTAATTGTAATGCTATTGATGTCCCTGTTTACCAATAAGAGAGTTAAGCAATAAGAGAGCAGAAGTGTCTAAAAACAAGGGAAGGATTCGAAAGTTCTCTATTTTTTTTTATTAGATTACCTAAATATAAAATCATTAAAAAACTATAAAGTGAAAACAAATTTTGCGTCATTTACAAGGAAAGCAGCATGTGCTGTTTTTGATTACACTAAAAGTGAAGACAAAAAAATAAAAATAAATACGTACAAAACTCAAAATTTGACTGATTTGAAAAGACATTAAGGCATTTTAAAATTGACTTATTCAAGGTACTGTGAACACAAAGAGAATGTGAAAATAAGAAAAAACTTACTCTAAAATAAGAACATCTGCTATTTATTGGTTGATACACTTAGTAGCATCTACGCAACATTAGTCGACCTCCTTTATCTATAGAGGTAACTGAGAAAAAATTAACAGAAAAACAGCGAAAAGGAACTGAAATTGGCGCACGTTAGAGTTCTTTTTCTGAAATTGCAAAAATTGCTCGTACACCAATTCTATTTTTTACTTTACAACATCTGTCCAACATTTTAAGCAATTTACGTTGAGGAGCTACGCAGACAATAATTTTTATTATCAGATTTAGAGATTCATTAAAAATAAATCAACGACTTTTTGATAAATATCGGCCTCAATTAGCAAAAAGCCGGCAAATTTTTAATTACTTGGCTCTCTCTGAGGAATCGGAACTGAACATAAGCATCATTTTAGTAGGTGACAGTTGTCTGTTTTCTCGGCAAAACGTTTTAAATTGTACAAAAGCTAACGAAAGATTTGAAATAGACAATTTTCTGGAAGTTCAGCTAAAAGGTTGAATCAAACAGTCAATAGAACCTCACAAATCTAAAAGGTAGCAAAAGTGCTGTGGATAACAATGCTAATATTTTTTTGATAAATTGATTGTCTTATGAGCAAAATTTACGGACAAAAGGAACAAAAAACAGCGCGATAGCCTCAATTTAGCAAATTTTCATACCTCGTTAACTCAAACGAAAAAAATATAGCTTTCATTAAAAATTTTTTTGTAATCGCTATTCTTTTTTGTTGGGCCTTTTAACGACACATGTTATCCTTTTCAACATCAAACATATTGGCCAAAAATGACTGACCGAACAACCCTCAGATGAGCACCGGGAACTAATTTTAAGTCTTGATCCACATTTAGTGAAAGACGTATTGAATTGACAGATAAAAACTGATTACTCCTCATGTAAAATTGTAAAACGTGTGAAAACGTGTCAAGACTTTTCAAGTCTATGTCAAGTCTTGGCCAAGACTTGGAAAGTCTTGAGTCAAGTCTTGATCGCATCACCAGTCTTGAAATTTGCGCAGATGAAGAGATTTCAGAACTGATTATTTATAGTTATTGCAATTCAAAATTAACAACGTCAGCTAATAAAGATCATGGCGAGAAATTTTTTACTGTCACCAAAAATTTTTGATAAGAACGTATACGAGTTCAAAGTGTCACATAAAATTGATCCAAAACCAGTTTTTCTTCAATGCGTAGAAAGGAGTAGCCTTTAATGGTATCTTTAGGAGATATCAAAAATTTTCATTCTCCATTTAGTAAATTTTGTGCAAGTTCTGTCGTTTTCTTGTGTTAGGCAAACTGTTGTAAATGGTGGTATTTTGTTCTATTACCGAACGATACCAAACTACTATGAAAACACTTAATACTGTGCTGAAGACTTGACCAAAAACTTGTCAAATTTTAAGATTTTTTCAAGACGTTTCAAGTCTAAAAAATGACATTATCAGATCTCTGATGATCGAGAACTTGTTGCAATTTCGCTGAATGTGTTCTAATTAAGACCTGGCGTTCAGTCTGGGCACTTGGTTCCTCCCCCTACTTGCTGGGGTTGAAACAATAAAGGAGAGTAATTGCTTAAAGTTCTAATCAGTACAATTTTAATTGTTCGCTTTGAAATCGGAAAACAACAAGGAGGCTCGGTAATATGCGACCGCACATAAGGTTCCGACCCCGCTTATCCACAATTTTGGCATAATTGTCTACCAAATGAGGAACAGAGAGAAAAACCGAAAAATTATTTTGGGAATCCCAAAAAAACCAAAAAAAAAAACAAAAAAAACGAATAGTTTTCAAAAAAAGAGTGTATGGACGAAAGATAGCCTCCAAAGCAAATAACTCAGTGGAGTTAAAAATGATGCACTAGATTGATAAGACAAGCCAATATTAGGAAAGCGCATTAAGACGAAAAGCAAAATCCAAAAACGACAACACACCTTAATTACATCAAAAACTTTATGTCCGCTTTGAAAACAAAACATAATAAGAAAGTCAACGTAGCATCAGATAAAACTGAAACCAAACAAAATAAGTTGTAAATCCCCTAAAATTTTATGGAACCAGTTCATAATAAGGCTTAGTATCAATTAGACAGAACAGAACAAAAACAGTCAAGTTAAAAAATTCGCTTATTTGTTTAAAAACAATTAGTTTTAAAGCAATGAAAGCTATTGGAAATCAACTAAAATATCTCAGAGCCTTACGGTTGTCGATGTTTCTGTAGAAGGGCATTCAGACCTGTCCTTAATCAGTTTTTTTGCAATTAAAAAAAGTTAACAAAAGATAACAAACAGAAATTCAATTAGAACTTGCCAGAAAACGCTGTCGAAGCCGTAAAGCCATATTTTTGCCCTGAAAACAGTTCAATAATGCAAACTAGTATGTGGTCTTTTATAAATGAGACTTGGTAACGAGCAGACGAAAGGCAAAAATAAGTAATACTTTTTGAGTTTTTTTAGAAATGAAATTACTTCCAAAGACATGAAAGGCATTAATCACAAAATGATTTGATTAAATAGGTTGGTTTAATCATCCAAAGAAAGCCATTGAGAACTGAAATAATTCAGAATGTGTTTTGCGTCTACAAAAAGAACCTCAAATATGACAAAAATCAAATTGATTTACTTTTTTTGTGAAAAACCGGTGTCGAGGCCAGTAAGGTCATAACAAATTCTTCAAATTTTTTTTGTTACACCAATCCCTTTTGACGTCGAAAATGTCATATTTGATCTGTAGTTAACGGGACTAGGCAACAAAAAGACGATAAAAAGAACAAAATTGCGGAGTTAAAAAGTTTTTTTTTTATTTTGGAAAACAATTGTTTTCAAAGTCATGAAAGCTATCAACTATCTACTAATATCAGAAGATCGGCTAATCTATTTTTCCACGAATGACCAGTGAAGCTTTTCATTAAACAGCAATTTTCATACGACTAAAAAGACAAAGTAAAAACGACAGTTAAAGACAAAATTAAAAAATTCAGTAAATTTCTTCAAGACAGAAGTGTCGAAGCCGTTAAAATGATAATCTATACCACTCAGGATTTTCATATGTTCACTTTTGCCTTATTTTGAACTCCAATAATTTGATATGAGAACTGTCAATAATGTGATAATGTGACAAAACTAGAAAACGTGAAAAACTAGCAAATATATAAAAACAAAAAAATGTGAAATCTAGTAGTATCAAAGCCAGAAACATTAAATTAAGGCATAAAACCGCTATAGAGATTAAAAATTCACATTGGTAGAAAATAGAAGCATTCTTTTTTTGCTGACACGAAGCTACAAGTTGACAAAATTAGGAAAAAAATAGAGGAAAAGTTCATTAAGGCAACACTTTTTTCAAAAATTAATTGTTTTTGAAAGTAAAAACGACCTTAAGCTTTCAAGTAAAAAATTAAATAAATTAACTTGGAGCTGCTTAGAAGGCCAAGTGGACCTATCGCTCCTGAGCTTTGATTTGATATGCTCTTTCTTTAATTAAATTTAAAAAGATCATTTTTTAAAAAAAGACCTACTAAATACAATCAGAATTCTTTTTGGATTTTAACAGTCCAAGATCGGTCCAAAATTAGCCCTTCCAATGCTTATTTTCTATTTGGAACACTTATTTTTTTGAATGTTATAGATATAGATAGTATGTTAGTTAAAAACTCAAAAAGAATTTTTGCGTTTTTGATAATCAACGAGTAAAGTTAGCAAAAATGGCAAAGTTTTAATTACAGGGCACTCTCAACAAAAACTGAAGTAGGAATAGACCCCTTTTGAGTCTACAAAAATTGTATTAGTCTTTTTTGGGGGTGTACTTCCAGCAATTTTAATCAGAGTCGACTAAAGAAGCTAATTTCGTGCTGTTTTTGATCAAAAAGGCTGAAATTTGAAATATTTAGACAAAAATTTTGACAAAAAAATCAATCAAAATAATCAACAAAATTTTTTTGTCTTTGAAAATAAAATCAACAACACTATTCTTAAAATTTTTAACAAATTTTAGCAAAATTGTCGAAAGTTTAGGCAAAAGTTCCGGAAAATGTGAATAAAAACAACGGAATCCACTCTACTTTTTTCAGAAGTTTAAACATCGATAACTCCCTGTAAAAAACGAAAATGAAAAAAAAACTTTTTAATTTCATATTCTACGGTGGACGAGCTTTCCCGACGAATGATACCAGTCTCAACTATCTACGATAAATATATCGATCGGCAAAAATTGTCTGAACAAAAAAAACCCATTTGGGTATATAGTTCCTCCCCCTCAAGAGGGGTCGGAACAAAAAACCCAACTTTTTATGCCTCACACATCCACACGCTCCAGTCTCTGTCGTTAAAAACATGAACTATTGCAAAGGAGAAGCAGACTAACTACAAGATATCTACTATCCTGAAACCGTAGGACATATTTTACAATTCCTAAGACATAAAAATCAAAAATGCCAACATACAGTGCTTCCCGTTTATACAAGGCGATTGTGTACATCTCACAGATTAGAAGAAATCGATTCACGATGTCTGTCACTTTGAACAGAAGCCCAACAAAACCCACAAAGAAACAATCGAAGAAAGTTTGCAACAGAACAATGTAGAAATCGAGAGCGTGCAGTTTCTTCACAGCAATTGCCACACAGAGGCAGTAGAAGTTGATCAGGAAACAAACCAATAAATTGGCCATCTAAAACGAACATAATTGATCTTCAATTTCTGCCACATGCAAATTTACGAACAACTGAGGATCTCTAAAAAACAGTGAAACAATTTTTGCTCATTTATGGAAGGAATCAAGTGCAAATAAGCAGCTCTACTTCTATATTGTTTTGAAGAAACATTCAGAGAAAATTGATTATGGTGAAGGAGGCAGAACAAACCTATTGGCGAATAATTAGAGAACCGGCAAGGAAGGCACCAAAAGTACACTCATTCATGCCTTAAATATTTCTCGTGCGTTTCAACCGTACTCCAAAATGACCAAAATCTCCAAATGACCCGTGTTGTTTTTTTGTTCAAAATTATCTCAATCGTGTCATATTTTCTCTGCAGACCGATAGTAGTTCCAATGGTCAGACAATTAAATTAGCGTCGGAGGTGGTGAAGAGAGCTTTTTATGCACCCACGATGTTCTTAGTTCAGTCTTCCCAATGTTTAGTCAAAAGGAAACTCAAGTCTAAATACTAAAGAGAACTTGGATTTATCATGGGCGAGTTGTACCACTTATTTTCTTGCAATGCTTCTGTTCTTTTCTTTAAAAAATATTAAATGAGAAACAATTCATTATTCTCTTAACTCGCATCATACGCAGCTTTTAGCAACTCTTAAATATCCCACCATTGGAGAGAAGGCGAAAAAGCTCAAGGCAAACGAGCACAAGCTTGGTACAAATATTTCATTTCACAATTTGAGCTCACTTCAAATTTTACACAAAAGATCTACAATTTTTTAGTTTGTCAAACTTTGATAATATACTGTGTGATGAATCAGCAAAACCATATTTTAAAAAAAGGTAAGCTGAATTTTCAACCTTGTTAAAAACTTAGTTTTGTCAAGATGATCCCTTTTTCTTGATAAAAATTCAGCAAGATAAATTTCAGCATATGCGGAAGGCCAAAATGAGTTTAAAACGAGCACCCATTACAAGGTCCTATCGTAAGTCTATATCGTAGCTCCTATCGTAAGTACTACCTGTCAGTCTTACTTTAGGTACATTTTTAATGGCTTGGTGGCATATCCAGTTACAGCAATATATGGGATAGCACATAATCAGCATAGAAAAAGTATGAGCAGATTAAGATGACATATGCAAAGAATAAGATGACACACATTTATAAAAAAATAAATACAATCCTCGGTTGAGGTGCCTTCCGGAAGTGACCTCTGATCAGACCAAGTCCAACGCACACGGTGTGTTCCCAGACCAAAATTACAGGGTCTGAGATTTGGTTCGGACGGACAGTAGTTTGATCAGAGGTCACTTCGGTCTGGGGATGGTATGATCAGAGGTCATTTCGGGATTGGAATGGTCTGATCAGAAGCGGATTCAAGCGCACATTAGTCTGATCAGAGAAGATTTGGAGTGCAACTGGATCTGATCAGATACCATTTCGAGCGGCATTTTTTTCTTTTGATTTTTTGTTTTTTTTACCGAGAGATGTTGGCTCTGCCAAAAGGCAACAAACAAAAAGCAGCATTCTGATCACAGACACTAGAGTCTGATGGAGTCAGATCTAGAGTCTGATGCTTTTGATCAGAACCAAAGGGTCCAGCTGATTTAAAATGGCGGTCCCCGTAAAAGAAAATTTTGATTAACTGCAGAACACAACGTTTTATATGGAAGGCTGCCTAAAATCATCCATTGCGTTTGTTCGAAATAAGCTCTAATGGCATACTGAATAATTTTTTTCTCAGGAGTTGGGTTTTCTTTTTTTAGCAATACTTTTAGAATGGTCTTTTATTTAGACGAATTTAATAATACAAACGTCAATTGTTATTAAATGAACATATTATAGCAAAATTAAAGAAATTCATTCATTGTGAAAACCATTCAAGGATCAGACTATCTTAAGCGCAATTGAGTCTGATCATAGGTGATTTCGAGCGCACAATAGTCTGTCCAGGAGTGACTTTTGAGCGCACAATAGTCTCATCAGAAATGGTTTTGAGCGCACAATTGTCTGGATTGTGGTCTGGGTTTGGTCTGGGCCATAGTCGCACAATTGTCTGGACAATGGTCTGATTTCGGTCTGATCAGAGGTCATTTCCGTCTGGAAACATCTGATCAGAGACAGTTTCGAGCGCACTTCGAGAGCAAACGGTGTTTCGAGCGCACTTTATTCTGATGAGAAGATTTTTTGTTCTTGGATGGGCTGATCAGAGGTTACTTTTGTCTGGCACCTCAACCCGGGATATGATGTAATAATATGTGCTATTTCTTGGGTATGACGTTATACTTAAACTCAAAATTAAACTGCTATATAATGTCATCTTTAAAATGAAACTGTAAAAGGATCGTCTTGTCTAGCGTGTTTTAGTATTCAATTCACGAAGTCAGGCATAGCCGCTAAGTAAGCCCGCAGGACTTCTTAGCAGGCCAGGTTTGGGGCTTATTCCTCTCAACGTACCCGGATTTAGTAAACAGACCACTAAACTGAATTTTGACAACTTGCTCAAATCTGAGAGCGGCAAAAACACTGTAGTTAGTTGAATGACAAAGACGACGCTCTGAGATCCTTGAAAAATTTTGATCCTGTATTTTTTTAATTTCTCGGCGAAATTAAGCATTAATTGTTTCTTTTATTGTTTTTACTTTTTATTAATTAGTCTGTCAATTTTTTGGGTCAATTTGCGCGACTTACCTCACTAGAAAAAGACTTCTAAACTCACTTTATTGGACTTCGAATAAAATGAACATTTACTAGTTAAAGATCAATAGTGTGCATCGAAATAGTGTCAAATGTATATGCTCTAATTTTTATAGTTTTGAGAGTTTTGAGAGTTTATTTTAAATAATAATTATTAAAAAGTTATACTGTGGCTTTTTCCTTATAGAGCGTATGTGTCTCATGAAAATGTCCCGTCCAAATCTAACCCAAAAAGTCTAGTGGTCTGCTAAAGGACTGGTGGTCAATCTGTCCATATTTTTATTTAATGGTTTAAATTCAATGGAAGGCAAAAAGCGTCTATCGCAGCTATTTTCCAGCAATCTGCCGGCTATGTTTTTAATTAAAATGAACAGCAATTTTTAAACGCCGATAAAGTATAATAGATTAGAAAAAGCATACAGAATAATTGGTTTAAAAATTAAGGTAACCCTCAAAGATTACTAAGGTAACATTATAGCGTTATTTGATCCACCAACTATAGACGGAACGAACTGTCAAAAACGCTGATAGCAGGCACAGAGGCAATTACAGAGAATAGTTTTTTAATTTTTCGAAAAATTAGAATTAAACACTAGCTTTTCTTCTTATTTTAATGTTTTTTTTCCTATTTTTTGATAATTTTTTAGAGAAACAATAATGGTGATATTGCTTTGATATCTTTTGAAACAATAGGTGTTTTTGTTAAATTACTATTTCTTGAGATTAATCAATTTAAGATAACAACAACAAGAGATATTTAAAAAGGTAAAAATTGTAGTGTTGCTCAGATTATAAAAAGGAATCACAGTGAAAGTAACGAGAATGAATTCACACCATAACTAATTTTTATTTAGCCAAGTAATAAAAGGTGAAAAAATGTATAGAAAGATGAGAAGATATCTTAATAAGACTTCCTTATAGATTTTAACAATGAATGCAATATATAAAGTAGATAAAAAGAGTAGTCGAGCCGACATAAAAATTGTGAAATTAAGACTCAATCTTAAAACTACTGATAAAATTTTTGATTAACAAAGAATTAACCCGATAACTTGACCTATTCAATAAACACCTCGCAATTACTAATAATAGAAACGAAAGCCGGACATGATGGATTATATGTTAAGATATTAAAGATATCAAAAGAGGTACAAAGTATGCAAAATTGAGGTACAAAGTTTAAAGTATGCAAAACTGAACAATAAATAGAGAACTACTTCAATTTAAAGTAAATGAATGACCAATAACTGGCCTAGGAAGGAATTACCCGGACCTTGCTCACAGTGAGTTTCAGCGCTGTATCATTGACTCTCAATTGTAACCATTACTGAACCAGTCAAATAGAAGTGTAAATACTTCTGCCAGTCTGCCCAGAGTCGATAAAGAAACATCCCAGTCTGTCTTTTTTCTTCGCAGCCTAATTTACATTATTGGTGAACACTGCACAGAACGTTTCACATCATCAGACTGTACATACAACGAACATAGCAAATTTTGAAAATTTCGAATAACTGGTGTCATGCATAAAATTTTTAAAATGGCGATACCCTGAACAGCCGTTCTAGCTCTAACTAAACCATATTGGTGCGTTCAACTAAACCATATTGGTGCGTTCATCTAAACCATATATTGGTGCATCGGCGGAGGTCGGTGGCGGAGGCCGGAGGCGGAGGTCGGAGATCGGTAGTGGAGGTCGGTGGCGGAGGTCGGAGGCGGAGGTCGGAGATCGGTAGTGGAGGTCGGTAGCGGAGGTCGGAGGCGGAGGTCGGAGGTTGGTGGCGGAGGTCGGAGGCGGAGGTCGGAGGTCGGTAGCGGAGGTCGGAGGTCGGAGGTCGGTGGCGGAGGTCGGAGGCGGAAGTCGGAGGCGGAGGTCGGCGGAGGTCGGTGATGTAAAAATGGTCTCTGTGTGCTCTCGTAATACCAAAAAACGTTTGGCGGTAGCGGAGGTCGGTGGAGGTCGGTAGCGGAGGTCGGTGGAGGTCGGTAGTGGAGGTCGGTAGCGGAGGTCGGTAGCGGAGGTCGGTAGCGGAGGTCGGTAGCGGAGGTCGGAGGCGGAGGTCGGTAGCGGAGGCAGGAGGCGGAGGTCGGAGGTCGTTGTGCGAGTCAGAATTAGTTGTGTAGAAGTAGAAGGTAGAAGTAGTAGTGCAAGCATCGGGCTTCGCCCGTGGGGTGTCAATCCCAGTGTTCGTCAGTGTGTTTCCGTTTATCTTTTCCAGTGTCTGAATAGTAGACTCAATGGTAGACTCATATGTTGTGTATTTCAGATTTGATTGTTGCTTTGTGTTTGATCCCTTTGTTTCCCTGAATTTGTTCTCCGTGAAGTACCCAAGTGAAATGGCCAGTGATATTAAATTTGATTTTTGTTTCCACGAAACTGTTATACATGCGTGTGAAGTCGATTTGTTGCTTGCGGTTGTAGATACGAAGACGAAAGATTGTCACGGGACAGTAAATCTGATAAGGGTAGTACCATCAGCATCAGAAAAGGTGATCAGGAAACGAAAGAGGGTGATCAGAAATAGGAACGTGAATGTACAGAAAGTGTTTTTATGTGACCACTGCGACTACGAGTCGAATGCGAAGTACATGATTGACCGCCACATGAGACGAATTCATGGAGAAGGCGCAGAGAAGCATAAGTGTAAGTTATGTAACTTTACTTCAATGTACCCCTACAGCATCAAAAGACACGTTACTAGAACCCACCAGAATGTTGAGATGTCATCGGAATCCAGTAGTATCACGGTCAGAACTCGAAGGACGGTTATTCAGGAAACATGGTTATTCAGGAAGTAGTTGCAACAGCGAAAGGGACAATGTTGGAAGGTCGTTGGAGATAGGGTCTGTAAACAGTTTTTGGGCGATGTAGTTTGAGTTTGACTGTTACCTTGTTTTAGTTATTTGTTTATTTATACTTGTTTTGTACTTTCTTTACTTTGTGTATTACTTGTCTATGTTACTTGGATTACTTCACAGTAGACGACAACTCACTTAATTAACTCACTTAGTCTACTACATTGGGTCAATTGATATAGGCATCTGGGCTCCAAAAAGAGATGAGCAGTTCTACGCTGGAACAAGGAAACAAGCTCTTACGTGTATTTCGACACCGCCTTTACCTAAAGAGAACTAACTTGTAAATTAAAGTATTGATTTTCACAGCTAAAAGTGCCAATTACGATAACAACTCGGAAACTCTTGCTGTGATTAGTCCAAAAACGATTCGATATTTTGCTACTGCTAGAAATGAAATTTCAACTGCTTATTCTTTATTCTGTTCTTTATTCTTTATTCTCTATTCTTTATTCTTGTTTCTGATATCAGCGCGTTCAAATCTAACTCGGGAACCAGTCTCAGCAAGCGCACCTTTCATCCTATCTAATGTGCCATCTCAAATCATAGATTAGTGTTGCTGTTGTTGTCTTGTTGCTCTCAAACGTGCTGTATTTCTCTACTGGGCGTGCGTTAATTGTCCTGTGCTCTGATCTGTGAACTCAGATGAGGTTAAACTATGCTTTCTACAACCAAAGCGTGGCCGACCCAGAAATTCAGACCCTCCAACTGCGGGTGATTTTTCGGCTGAAAATAGTTCGACCAATCAGGTTGCGAAGGTGTGAATCAGACGATGATTTGAAACTGCGGGTGATTTTTCGGCTGAAAATAGTTCGACCAATCAGGTTGCGAAGGTGTGAATCAGACAATGATTTGAAACTATCTGTCATTAAAAACCGAATCAAGAGGACTGGGCGATTTTTGCAACAGAAACTGAAAGTTGATGACAACTTGTTTGGTTACACTTATGCGAAGCATATCTCTAATAGGGTCGAAAAGGACTACTCATTGTATTACAGAAAGGTACATTCTCAAAAGCCTCAGCGAGAGTTTCCAGACACGGTTGACACGATGACACTGATGACACGGTTGATACCACGACACTCACCTCAAACCAACATGAGCAGCAGCATAGACTAGAAGATAAAATTAACCAGAGCACCAGAACTGAATCGCCCACAGCATCATTAGCAAGTAGTCGATCTAATTCTGCATTGATGAAGGAACTGTTAGTTGTTTCTGTAAATCTGATGCGTTAATTGTTTGAGCTATCATAATTGCTATAGTTCACTAAGTTGAGCTCACTAGTTTGACCTAGTCACGCGCTGAATTAATTCAACTTTCCGCGCTGCTTCTCTTCCCCATTCGCATTCATTGAAACAACGCGTTATATTATCGTTTGCTACACGTGGACACGCTGACGAACACGACAGCAGCGTTCCAGGTGTGTCCATCTGACATTCCAGGCCAGACGAGGTCGGCCCACGTCCACCTTCGTCAGCAGTAGCACCTCCCACACCCGGCCAACAACACACCAGACCCCCCAAAGGCGAAACGTATCTGATTGCTCAAATCTGATTAGAACTGATAGAGTGGGGTGTACGTGGGGGGTGGGGGGGGTAACGGAGTTACGGTAACGTTTGCGCGGAGCGACGTGGTTTGTTTGGGGGGGGAGGGTCCTTGATTTTAAACGTTAGAAGGCAATTTGCCATCAATTATCAGAAAGCCCGGTCATGTTTTATTGCCCGGGTCCAGTTTTATTCCTTCGCTGGTATAGTCGATTCATTACAGAACAAATTTAATTACTCTGTTGATCTTTGATCTATTTCAGAGCCTTGTTGTTCGTTTCTATTTCAAAAGCAAAAGTCAAAGCCAGTTGAACATCTGACTTCCATCAATTATCATTATGTCGCAAAGCAGTCGAAAAGTTGTAATGGTTCAAGACCCGGCGGTCGACGAAGAATTGGCATACAACAATGAAAGTCGTCAAGTTATAATATATCAACCACGTGCTATGGAACCATTGGATGATATCGGTCAGCAGTTTGATAACAATAATGCGGGAAACAGCTCCAGTGTTGTAAGTTTGGTTCATATTATTATTATTATTATTATTATTATTATTATTATTATTATTATTATTATTATTATTATTATTATTATTATTATTATTATTATTATTATTATTATTATTATTATTATTATTATTATTATTATTATTATTATTATTATTATTATTATTATTATTATTATTATTATTAGTATTATTTTTTATTATTATTAATATTATTATTATTATTATTGCATATGTGTGTGTGCGTTTGTGTTTACGTGTGTGTGTATCTGTGTGTGTGTGCGTGTGTGTGTTTGCGTACGGGTGTGTGTGCGTGTGTGTGTTGGCGTGTGTGTGTTTGTGTGCGGTGTGTGTGCGGTGTTTATGTATGTGTGTGTTTGTGTGTGTATATGTGGTGTTTGTGTTTGTGTGCGTTCGTGCCTGCGTGCGTGCTTGGGTGTTTGTGTTTATATGCGCGTGTGTGTGTGTGTGTGTGTGTGCGTGCGTGCGCGGGTGGGTGGGTGGTTGTGGTGTTTGTGATGTGTGTGTGTGTGTGTGTGAATTCGGTGACCGCTTAATCCGTTGCTTTATTATATTGCCACTGTAATGATAGAAGTTTATCGTCTTCGTTAGTTTGAGAGAACTAGGTAAGCCTACTTCGCGCGTAGAAATAAGTAGCCTAACTCTTTATATCTTAGAGCTCTAAAAAGAGCCCTCGTAGGGTCTGCCGTAAAAATGACGAAAACAAAACAGGAACTAAGATATAAGAAAATGGAAAGAGAATGGGAATACTATGTGCGAATGAAGTAATTATTATTGTTTTTATTATTATTATTTTTTATTTCTATTATTATTCTTATTTTTACTATTATTATTATTATTATTACGATTATTATTATTATTATTATTATTACTTATTATTATTTATTATTTTTTATTATTATTATTATTATTATATTAA
>NW_027452186.1:0-17883 GCF_964194025.1 Convolutriloba macropyga
AGAATTGATTCAGCAAAATTTTGCAACAACGAGGTAAATAACTTGGGTTCGTTTATTTTTAAAATCCTATAATGGTGTTGCTCACTACACCGTTAAAAATCCTATGATCCTATGATGTGTTGGTGGTAAACTGTCGCCATTTTGAAGCCCACCTTTAAAAATTAACAAAAACTGAAGTTTTGATTTGCAATGGGGATTTTGGAGCTGCTTATCATCCCGTGATCAAACTTTTAGATAAACATATGTTAAAAAAAAACAGATTTTTTGTCCTCTGATTTTCGATTGCATCTCTTCTGTTTCATTCTCCTTGTTTGCTGTTATATACAATTATTTATTAGGATTTGTTATAGAAAGAACACATTTATTTTGACTTCTATTATCCTGCAGATTGAAACAAAGTTTTTTTTTCGTTTCCACCTCCCCGTGTGTTATGCACCCCCAATTACAGAGGACGTGCAGTTACATAGTAAATCATAGCGTTATAAAATATGACAAGTGCTCCTTGGGGGTGCAATGAATATGCACCCACTTACCTGCGTTAGGGATACAAGCGGAAAATATCCTCAAAAATTATCTGGACTGAAAAAACCGCTTGGAAACGGCACGATATTGAAACATTACGATTAATTGTTGACAATAGCAACATCAATTACTTGAGATCAGCATCAAAAGTTAACATTTTCAATATATCAGCATGAAAAAAAACAGAAACAGGTAAGCCGGAGTCTTGATTTTTATTACGTATTGATTATTATTACATTTTTATTACCCGGGCCAAAAACTGTAATAGAAATTGCATAAAATACCATTTTTAGTGAAATTTTGAGTGTTTGTCAATTTTTCAGCGTTTATGAATTTTTGACCAAAAATTTGACGCTTGCATTTTTAATTGACCAATTTGGACCAGTTTTGTAAGCTCTAAGCAGAAGATTGTTTTTGATCGTTTTTGAGCTCATAAAAGGCTTTTTGAGCTCACTTAAGTTACAAAAACACAGTAAATACTAATCTTGAATAATATTTTTCTAGTAAGCTATTATTTTTAATTGAAAAAATTTTGAAACTTTGAGTCGCCGAGATAAAATTGGAAATTTTGTAGCAACGTCAAAAAAGTTTACGAATATTGAGCCACTGCAAGAGCAATGCCACCTCTTGGCTCTCTGGAAAAGTCACTCCAGAGATAACACAAACACAAACGTTTATTTCGAAATTATTTATGGAAGAATTTTCTCTAAGATGCATACTGATTTCTTTAAACTTCTTACATCGACCGACCTTTGCGAAAGAGTTTTTATCCTTTGTTAGTTCTGAGAACAGTCGAATAGTTCTGAAAATTCCTGGGTCACTCATCATAAAAGTTTTTTTATTTCATATTAAGTCATATATGATTTGAATGATTTCTTTATAGTCATACAAGGATCGCAAAAATTGAAACTTAATCTCAAAATAATTTACTCGTTATTCTCTAAGCTACTGATACGAAAAATTGTACACAGTCAATGATGAAAAATGTGTTAAAGTTTTGATTGCAATGTCAACTAATTGAAAATGTTTTAGGTGATACAACCTCAACTCAGGGAACCGCTGAAGCTCTAGAAACTACTTCATCTCTGGAAACTGCTACACCTCTGGAAACAACCCTAGCTCATGAAACAACTACAACTATGGAAATTACTACTACTGCGGTATTGTATACAGAAACAAGTCCAATAGAAACAACTACAGCAACATCAAAGGAAACAACTACACAGGGTAAAACGACCTCAGTGGAAAAAACTACTGCTCTAGAAACTACTTCGGCTGTCGGAATTTGGTCGGAATGGCAACATTGGACGTACACAACCGAAGATTTCTGCTATGGAAATGGGGTCACTGGTCGGTTCAGAACCCGACACTGCACAACCGAACCCACAATATCGTGTCTCGGAGATTCACGAGAAGAATTCGTCCTCGACATCGCTTTCGGTTCCCAGAAAAGTATCGTTCCTTTAGAGGAAAATGAACAAGAATGTGCGTTTTCAAATTTATCCTCGTTTACTGGGCTGAAATTTTTTTGCGCGTATGACATAATAACGGGTGATAGTATATTCTGGACGGGTTTGAAAGTTGATTTGGATCTGTACGATATCGGAGGAACTATTCTGCTTTACAAGGATGACGGAAATGACGGTTTATGGGATAGTGTTTATGTAACAGTCACAGATTTTTCATGGCTGTCAACTTTGTTCATTTCGAATTTGCTATCGGGGATAAGAGAGTGTGTTTACACCTCAGATACGGGTATTTTGAATCTGGGAAAGTGTAGTGGGTCTATAGCTGAGACAAATATCATATGTGATTACTATAAAAAGGCTGAGGGAAGGTGAAAATACACACTAAATAAAGTTAAGGTAATTTTACCTTAAAAATCATCCTAGCTCACCATAAGTGTTAAGGTAGATTTGCCTTTCCTTAACTCACCTTAACTATCCCTAACTTTACCTGAACTTTACCTGAAAATTTAAGACCTCACTACTTTCAAAAAAACCTTAATTTTTACTCTAACATCTTAATTAATTATCTTAACAGTACTTTAACCTTGTTTAGTGTGTACGCGACAAGTAGAACCTAGTTATGGTAATCATTGTTTTACACATCGCGATATGTGAATTCATTTGTGCGCAATAAACGTCGATAGTCCCGTGGTTTATGATTAAAAAGTAACTAAAATGAGATTTACGCGTGAACTAAGAGCAACCAGAATTTTTCAATAAAGTATAGATCTGTTCGACCCACCCACCCACACCCCCCCCCCCCCCCCAATAATAAATTACTTGGTACATAGGGTATAATTAACAAACGGGGGGGGGGGGGGAGGGAAGGATTGTATCCAAATGTAAAAATGTATTTAAAATGTCATAGACGTTCAATTGTCTATATATGCCTTTTTTGGTAGAAAAATATATTTCCCACCATGAACGAAATCTTGAAATTGCGCTCATATTCAGCCCGACGATTGCTCCCCCTTCCTCTCTCAATATGAACCCACAAAAGAATATGTGAATAAAACATATGCTGTAAATGTCAAAGACTGGATATTTCAACGAAATACTTTTTCATGAGTCAAGTTAATATTTACTGTTTGTATACCGCATGATAGTGTTTTGTCTACTATTTGATAATTAATTTTTGCATAACTTAACAACGCTTTTGCATTGACAGTGAGGCATTCAATATAATTTCGTGCTTCTTTAGCTTAAGGAAAGATTTTATTGTGAAAAGTTTATTATTTGATTTATTTTTCATGAAATGAGAGGACCGAGATAATATTTAGTGGAACCAATGAAGTTAATGTTTCTCAACTCAACCATAAACAATTGAAAAAGAATGATATGATAAAAAACTTGAAAAAACTTAATTTGTTGCAATTCCATTTTCTGAATAAGCCACATAATTGAATACTTTTAGCATCAATTGTACACAAACCATAAATATTTTATCTATTTTTTTGAAGTTAAAGTTGTATTGTTGTCAAGAAAAAACGAGGCTTGTCTAGAGGTGATCGGCTAGGCTAGGAATTCCCCCAAGGATCAAGTTTTATCGCGAATTATGAGAGTTTTATCGGTTTTATCGGTCAGGCCAAACTGTGTTCTATCATTCGTTGGCCATACGGATCAAAACCGATTTCCTTAAAAACGTAGCCATTTTATATTTTGAGCTAATCAAATTAAATGAATCAAAAATGGACAATTCTTTGTTTTTTAATGATTCTGCATTGAGCGACAATCTTACTACATACACTTGTCATTCCTCGTTGTTTTTATTGATTAGAAAGATTAAAATATAAAGATTAAATAATTGATAAGAATAATCCATATAATAAGGGAAAATTTTACCTTAGACACTTCCATCCAAATTGTTGCAAAATTTTCCAAAAATTGATACCACTGTTTAATTGGTCGCACATTTGTTGTTTTATTGGAAAAAAAATTGACATCGTATGTTACAAACTCAACCGTTCCTATGAAGATTTCGAAAAATTTTCAAATACCTTGGAACAATACCTTGAGTTTCATCTTCTCCTTTCTTTTCAATTACACATAAATCAGAATTATTATTGATAGATATGATATATAATTAGCACCTCCTCCTATGGTCAAAAACAGTCAGTTCCTCGCAGATAATCTATTTGCTCGATTATTCTCACTCGATTATTCTCACACTGCTGTTCGCAATGTTATTGTCCGTTTCTATTTTAGGGAAGAATAGGGCGATAAATGGAACTGAGGTAGAGCTGCAGTAATTAAAAATTATGTAACAGTGAATTATCTATTCAGGTAACGATTAGTATTATAACAATAATATACTTCTTAAGTTGTACCAATTTACCATATCCTTTTCAGTTTTTCAACCATTTTCACAAATTACATCCATATATTCATTGTAACGAATAAGAACTGTTTTTTGTAAAATGCTTTTAACACTTTTTTTTATTGGCTACTTTGGATAGTTTGACTTAAACTTAGTTTAACACGGATCATCTGGGCTCCTGCTCTCCGAGAGGTTGTTCACCGACGGCCTCAAGAATCTGTTTTTCTCTCTCAACCATCTTTCGGGATAAGCAGGGCAAGTATTGTCTGGATCATGCATGTGGTATAGTCACTCGTTATCTTTTTTAGCTCTCCAAACACAGTTGTAACGCTACTTCGTGGTGTAATTTTCTCTGACCATCACTACATATAGTTTGTCTGGACCTTACTTTTTTGATTGGTTTTCCTTTCAGATACTTATTGTGCGCAGGGATCGCACGAAATGTTCTCTTCCACTACCAACCATCATTCAGTCATACAGCGTAGCATTAATCTCAAATTCCCTACACACCAATCTTTATAGCCTTGCATTCGCTTGAAATTACTCACACGGTTTTTTATTTGATGCGCTTTGCATTCACAAGAGACTCTTATTAGTAGTCTAGCCAATTCACTACTCAATGGACAGCTACATCTATTTTTCTCGATTTCACTTGCGTTCCTCAGTTGACTTTCGAATCGGTATACAATCTTTTGTCAATTGGAGACATTTCCACAGTGAGAAGTAGGTGATGAGAACCATTTTTTCACAGGGTCACAATGACAGACACGCTGCTCCCTTCTTTCAAGAACGCTATTCAATGCTCTACCGCGACACCTCGCATCTCAAGCTCTTGCTTGCGCTAATTTAAATCGCACTGGCAAGGAGTTCAGAACTTATTTTTTGGTTTTGTGTTCAAGGTGGCCTGTTCAGGGCTCAATACTACTTCTTAGACTGTCCGCTTTGCTAATTTACCCTTACTCTGCTAGTGGTAGTTAACCAGTGGGGCGGTTGTGGACCTCATCTATACCCAAGGCGTCAGGCCCAGCGTAGCATTGCAAGTCCCGACAGAGCAGAGATAATTAATTGAACAGTTTAGTTAATGAGGCAATAAAAATTCAGGTCACTGCTGCTGAAAATGTCGAAGCAGGCAAAAACGTTTTCTTAGAAAGAATTGTCAATCAGTGCAATTTGTCACTCAAAAAAACTGTCATAGGATGAAATAAAGCAAACATTGATCATTGCACCACAACAAAGTTTTTGAACGGTGCAAACACATTGCAGTGGTAACTTATTATCAACAACATTTCTATGGTTTTTCGTGTTTGAACAAATTTGCCGAAATCAGCGACAATGCCAAAGTCGCCAAGCAAACGGCAGTTCCTCCGTCGCTAAATTCGACACTAAAATCTAGCGATAATAGCAATGTGAAGATTTGTGTACAATCACCCAGAATCAAAGGATAAGATTATTGTCGAGGGATTACAGTCAATTACACATGTCGCTAGTTTTCGCTCATTGTTAAATGAGTAAATTAGTGACCTCTATACCAAAATTAGAGCATGTCGGACTTTTTCGCACTCCCTTACTTTCCTGATCTTAATACATGGGTGTGGAAAACAGCAATATGCCGAGTATAAGTATACTCGCGCAAATGTGTTTCTTGCAGTCACATGAAAATTTTTGTTTGAGAGTTCGGGTTCGTATCTCGGCAAGTCCATTTAAGCTGAAAAACTAAATTTGATATCGTATAACAGAAGCAGCGACGATGGAAAAAGTATTCTAAAGTTTCCCACTAACAAAATGGTTCCCATTTCTTTCGAAAACGACAAAAATGTCAAAATTTGACACAAACGGCAAAATTTTCATTCGTTAGAACATAAAAAGATACAAAAAATGAAAAAAAAAAATTTGAATCCATTCATATGTACAAAATTTTGGTTTTGTTTTTGAAATGATCGGTTGTGTAGGCAAAAGTTATTTTAGTATTTTTGTATTTGGGACATGAGAAAGCTTGTCTATGTTTGAATAGTAAGAAATCATTAGGCCTGTAGCGTGGCAAATGGCCGGTTGCTCTATATGCAAAATTAAGTTTGATGTTTATAATCATTTAAGTGTCCATGCTGCAAATTTAATCCCCAAAAATTAATGTATGACTTTTGTATGAGAATCGCCGTTTCAAAAGCTGGCGCAATTTTTATTAAAGTTTTTTAACATTACCCATTGAGGTATCTAGATACAACACAATGAAATTTTCATTGTTATTGTATTTTAATTGTATCGAAGTTGTTGATCATTGGTATAGATTATCTTGGCTACTTGACGATCAAATTGATTTGTTGTGATCAAATTTTAGCCAAGTTTTATTGGAAAAAGTGATTGTGCTAAGAAAGCAAACATACTGGTTTTTTCTTCAAACTATTACTAATAATAATAATAATAATAATAATAATAATAATAATAATAATAATAATAATAATAATAATAATAATAATAATAATAATAATAATAATAATAATAATAATAATAATAATAATAATAATAATAATAATAATAATAATAATAATAATAATAATAATAATAATAATAATAATAATATTAATAATAATAATAGTAATAGTAATAATAAAAATAGTAATATTAATAATAACAACATTAATAATAATAACAATAATAATAATAATATTAATAATAATAATAGTAATAATAATAATAATAATAATAATAATAATAATAAAAATAATAATAAAAATAATTATAATAAAAATAATAATAATAACAATAATAATAATTAAAATAATAATAATAATAATAATAATGATAAAAATAATAATAATACTAATAATAATAATAATAATAATAATAATAATAATAATAATAAAAATAATAATAATAATAATAATAATAATAATAATAAAAATAATAATAATAATAATAATAATAATAAAAATAAAAATAATAATAATAATAATAATAATAATAATAATAAACACAATAATAATAATAATACAAATGAAATCACAGTTGTGTTTCCGGGATAATTGCAGCAGAACAGCATTAGGCCTACAGTAGCCTGTTCTCATTTGTTCATTTTTCTTACTGTTCCACACAATTCAATCTGAATCTCTCTATGAGCACCATTGCTTTTTTATGGTGACTATCGCAACTTTTATAGAGTCTGAAACTATCACGTGGTACCATCATTGCAGCCAACATTGGTCAGGCTATGGTGAATCTGGAGTTATGATTAAGTAAGAGCTCATCCTTACACAGACAGTTTCACAGAGGCAGGGTATTAAACTTTCTATCATTGGCGTGTGAACCACATACCTTACCTCTCGGCTATCACGCCAATAACTTAGTTTTCAAACAATTTCTTACAATTGAAATTTTAACATACGAATGAGAACGGTGTTAGTAAAATTTTTCTAGCTATAATCGAACGTAGCAAAAAATTTATGAAGCGTCCCAAATCAATCAGACCTTGCGCAGGGTCCAATTAATTGTTAATTTTTGCCTTAATTCCAATTTCAGCAACTCAAACGTACAAATTTTGATTTTTGAGTCCAGCACTTTAAAATTTAGTTCAAACGAGAGTGCAAGCACCCTGACCTAATTTAGAGGGCGAACAGGAAGAAATAAAATTTACCAAATAAACAGCGGGCAAGTAAATGTTTTTGTGTGATTTTGATTTAAATTAAGTACAACCAATTCCTAAATAAGATTTATATTTGTTCATCACCTCCTTTTTAATTTCTTAATATTAAAAACAATTAATCAAGATTAGACAAATGTATTTGTGATAGTTAGCAAACAAAACAAATTGTTTTCATATAAAACCAGTTTAAATTCTTAATTCGAGCGAGGTTGGATATAGCTACGCCCATTTGGTATGGAAAAAAACTATTTGTTTTATAAAAATATTCAAAGTGTGCTCTGAGGCTATCAATTTAACTGATTAGAATTATATGACCAAAGGTCATTTTGCGCCCATGTTTCTTTCTTGAACCTAAAACTTGTTGAGTGAACCATTTGAAGAATTTACCTTTGTATTTTTGTCACACAATTTGATCTTTGTTTCATTATGAACCTTATTAGATTTCATTCAGGGTACAAGAAAGTTTCAAAGCATGGAAAACAGTTTTTTAAGAAAAAACTGTCAATCAGTGCAGTTTGTCACTCCAAAAAAAATATCCCAGGATGAAATAAAGCAGATACTGATCATTGCACAACATTAAAGCTTTCGAGCATTGCAAGAACATTGTACTAATAAGAATTTATTAACAGCATTTCAACTGTTTTTCGTGTTTGAGCAAAATTGACGAAACCAGCGACAATGCGAAAGTCACCAACCAAACGGCCGTTCCTCCGCCGCTAATTTCGACAACAAAATCTAGCGATAATAGCAATAGGAAAAATGGTGAATAATGACCCAGAATCACAAGATTAGATTAAGTTGACATCGAGAGCAAGGGATAAGAGTCAATTACGCTTGTCGCTAGTTTTCGCACACTGTAAAATGGGTAAACTAGTGACGTCAATACCAGAATTGGAGCATGTCCGACTTTTTGCACCCCTTACTTTCCTGATCTTACTACATTGGTGTGGAAAACAGCGATATGCCGAGTATAAATAAACTCGCACAAATGTGTTTCTTGCAGTCACATGAAAATTTTTGTTTGAGAGTTCGGGTTCGTATCTCGGCAAGTCCATTTAAGCTAAAAAACTAAATTTTATATCGTAAAACAGAAGCAGCGACGATGGAAAAAGTTTTCTAATGGCTCCCACTAACAAAGTGTTAACATTTCTTTTCAAAAGCCACAGAAATGTCAAAATTTGACACAAATGGCAAAACTTTGTCTGTTAGAACATAAAAAAAAACAAGAAACGTACAAAAATTGAATCCTTTCATATGTAAGAAATAAGAAAGTTTGGAAAAGGCTGATTTTGTTTTTGAAGTTGTTTGGTATTTTTGTAGTAAGAACATGAGAAAACTTGTCTGTGTTTGAAAAGTAATAAATCATTAGGCCTGAAAGGTGGCAAATGCTCGGTTGCTCCATATTAGCTCCAACCTGGTTACTTGACGATCAAATTGATTGGCTGTGATCAAACATCAACAAAGTTTAAAAAGTTTTTTTGTGCTGTGAAACCGAACATACTGGCTTTTCTTCAATTTATAACTAATAATAATGATAATAGTTGCGGTTCCTGCGTTATCGCTGCAGAAGAGCATTAGGCCTGCAGTAGCCTGTTCTCAGCTGTCCTATTTTCGTATTAATCCCCACGTATCACACTGATCTTTTTATGAGCACCATTGCTTTTTTATGGTGACTATAGCCACTTTTTTTAGCGTCTGAAACTTTCACGTGGTACCATCATTCCAGCCAACATTGGTCAGGCTATGGTCAACCTGGAGCTATGATTAAGTAAGAGCTCATCCTTACACAGACAGCTTCACAGAGGCAGGGGATTAAACTCTCAATCATTAGCGTGTGACCACACACACCTTAACTCTCGGCTATCACTCCAATAACTCGATTTTCCAACAATTTCCTATGCTTGAAATCGAACATATCAATGAGAACGGACGGTTTTGTAATATTTCTCTAGCTATAACCGAACATAGCGACAATTTTATTAAGCGTCCCAAATCAACCAGTTCTGCTGCAGAGTTCATTTAGTTTTAAAAAGTTTTGCCTTAATTCAAATTTTCAGCAAATAAACAGTACTGATTTTGAGTTTTCAGTCCAGCATTTTAAAATTTAGTTCAAACGAGAGCGCAATGAGTCTGAACTAATTTAGAGGGCGAAGAGGAAGAAGTAATTCTACCAAATAAACAGCGGGTCAGTAATTCTTTCTGTCTGATTTATAATTAAATTAAGTACAAGCAATTCCTAAATAAGATTTCTATTTGTTGAGCACTCCCTTTTGAATTTTTTAATATTAAAAACAATTTATCGAAATTAATCACATTTGTTTTTGTGATCGTCAGCAAACAAAACAAATTGTTTTTGTATAAAACCAGTAAATATTAAAAACTCGAGGGTGGGTATAGCTGCCCATTTCTTTAAGATTAAATTAGTGCCTGAAATATGGCGATGTTTAACACGATTTTTCTTATACATATTTTCCTTTTGATTTGTGTTATTTTTAAATTTTCGGACTCAAAAATTGTCAGATTTTCTTACTTTTCATTTTCATTATCACCAAACAATACGAATTCAGAATCACATGAACTAAATGGCAACATTATGCAACATCTTAATTACGTAACACTATCACAGTGTGCTTTAAACTGCTTGCGTCACAATATTTGTCGTAGTTTTGTTTATGGGAAAAGTCATATTTGCTCTTTAAGTTCTGAGTCGGAACTGGGCCCAACTGGAAATTCCGTCACTGGCTCCTATAATTTTTGGAGTGGGTCCCAAATTGGGTGTTTTGAAAACGGCCAGGATCTTAGTCTGACGAGTGCTGGAAATAGAGATCCGTGTCTGTTGGCTGGAAAAAGGGATTCACCACCAAAAACAGGTAAACTGCCAGATAAATTAAAGGGCTTTAATATAGGTAAGATAATAGGGGTAATACAAAGTTAATCGTTTTTTTTTCGATTACAGAATAAACGGATCTTTTCCGTTTGTGCCCCCCCCCCCCCAGCTTAGTGGGCGCATATTATTTGCACCCCCAGACGCACGTGTCATATTTTCACATAATGATTTACTATGCAATGGCACGTGCTCTGTAACTGGCGGGCGCATAACGTACTGGGGGGGGGGGGGGCACAAACAGAAAAGATCCGAATAAACGAGTTATGCGGCCGTCAACTTCGCGTACTTTATTAAAAAAAACTCGTGAACTTCTGTTTCTAGTTAAATTGTCAATAAAATTGGCTGTGACGTCATTGTAACCTCAATTGGGGTTCAAGCAGCCAAATGAGGTCATATACTTTAACCCAATTCATTTGGTCGCCACCAAACAAATGTCCTGATACTCTCCTATGATTGGATGAAAAACTAGTTCACCAAAACCCACTTTTTTGTTAGTTTAGGTAATAGGTAGAGCATGATAATTTACTGCGATTAGGATGCTATCATTGTATCTTATCCATTCACAATGAAAACGATAATTTCACACAGTGCAATAACCTTAAGTGTAACTATTTTTTTGAAGTACTAAACCGCATCTTGTTATAGACCAAATCTCAAAGGTTTATCACAATTTTCCTAACTTCGCTGCGTAACTTCTATTGCGTAACTGGCTTTCTAGGTCGTTTGCATAGCAAATTTTTTATAACTAGCGTGCGTAATAAGATTATCAATCAGAGGTCAAAGTGAAATCTAGAACAACGGCGGGGTGATTTCTAAATGGGCGCAAAAATTTGCAAGTGACAAGAGTTGCTACAAAGTATTGATTCATAGAATCTGTCTCAAAACTAGTTGTTCTTTTTAAGCTTGTGACTATATACTCCGTCCATTTCTAACAATAGGGTAGCCGCATAACAGGTACAGGGATTTTGATAGGTTCCAAAAGAAGTTTTCTGCCAGAAATTGAATTCAATTTAATTAGACTTATAAGTTGAAAGTTAACATAAAGTCTAACTTGTCATTACAAAATTTAATTGCGGTTAATTGAAAACAACAAAACTACCAAAATTAACCAAGTTCAGTTCAGCTGAGAAGATCGATATTTTGCTCATTCGCTCTGATATAGACAGTGTTTATTTGCTGTAAGTTCTCCAATGTTGAGTTCTCCATTGCTAACTTCAGTTGGTTTTATGGCTGGTATACCGTTGAAATAAACCAAACCAGTTCCGAGACACTTAAAACCACAGTTGTTCAATTTCAAGCCTCAAGATTTTATTAGAATCTTGATATTTCTCTTTGATAATGGGTGTATAAACGGGCAAAATTCGATCTTTTCTCATTTCCCAAATCAAAAACAGCCTATTAAACAATTAATAGAAATTTGGTGTATATCTCTATGTTCTACGGTAAAGATTTTTCTTAGTTTTTTAAACTTCATGTTATAATTCATGTTACAAACCCAGCAGCATTTTGTATATATGAAAAAGCTAAAGCTGAAACACTTTTCAACAAAAATAATTGAACAGTTTCTTCGTCACAGCAGAAGCTAACAAGCCTAGAAAAAAAGAAGGAAAATCAATGTGAAAATCACTTTTCAAAGCCATGGTCCTTTATGGTCTGGCAGTGAGGTTGAAATACTTTGTCATACAGGGGCGCGTCCACAAAGAAAAAATTTTTCGCACTTGCGAGGAATCTTTTAATGAGTGCATGCTTACGGACACCATGACGAAAGCAGTTTGGGGCTAATAGCTGTGAAACTCACCCACAATTTTTTAGTGTTCAATAAATAAATGACAAATGTGTTGGAATCATGTAAATCAATTTGACGTGGTCAGGAACCCACAGGTAATAATGGGTGAACACGAACACGAAGAACAGGTGCAACTTTTTCACGTGGATGTAGTCCGTCCGATTAAGGCCTATGTTACAAAACAAAAAGCGGCAGAGTACCAATCATATTGAAAGGTGCTGAGCGAGGTCACTTGTGAGATGAGACTTCTCACTGTAGATTTGCTATTAGTACTCCAATCTTCACATTAGTCTCGGAGAATGTAAAAAATATAAATTATTTATGATGGTAGAAAGGCTCAAGGCAAAGATGAAGACACTGGCCAGTTGTAATTTGTTGGTTGTCAACGAGGCGCGCCATAGAATCTGAGACAAGGCAATGCAAAAAATTCTACTAGAAACGGTCAAAAAAGTTCTTTCAAAGAGCAAGTATCTTACTAAAGACAAAAAATGAATAATCAGAACAAAATGAGTTACCTATTGGGCAATATTTTAAGCACGGAACTATTGCAAATATTCTGAAGTGAAAAGCAGGTGGGAAAATATTGTTATGTCAACAAAAGAGATCAATTGATGGCTCGAAAAGTCAGCTAACAACTGGTAAATGACGCCAGCTGACTTCCTCTTCGGCGAATGATTCATCAGAAGCATGAACAGCACATTTTGCTAGCTCGAACAGAAACAGACTGCCACAAAGCTATTTGTGTCTCGGTTGACGACAACTTTTTGATGCCAGGAAAACGACAGTGATTTTGGCAACCAAGAAGTCGCTAGACTTTTTGGCATGTTGAAGACAGGTTGATTTCACTTGCTCGTGGGTCTAAGGACCGGGCAAGGGAGGGTACGCTAAAAGTGTTTCAAAAGGGTTGCAATAAATTTTAAATTCAGTAGTTATTAATGAATTGTTTTAAATCCTCGTGATCTCAAGCCGACATAAACTTAAAAAATCAGGGAGCATTGTTTGAAGATGTACGCGTTATAGAAAAAAAAGGTGCGGACTTATTGTGATTGTGCTTTTGGTAGAACCGACGTGGCTATACATCTTAATGACGACCAACGCTTCGTACAGACATAAAATGGCACCCGCCAAAAACGCTGGTTTGCACGAATTGGGATTTGGAACAAAGCAAACTTAGGTACACAAAAAAGCAATAAATGACTTTGTTGAGAAAATGATGAAGACGGGTCTGATTATGTGAACTAGATATTTTCAATGGCAGGTTGTTGTTATTGAGTCACAAGATTCGAAGAAACACTCAACAGGGGTTTCTAGAAGCAAACCTATATTGTACATACACATGAAGAAGAGAACAAAAAATGACAGATGTAAACCGGAAGGAACTTTACTTAACGCATCATCTACAACACATTGATAGTTACCAAGAGCAGCAACAAGAAAAAGAATGTTAATCAGACACTATAATATCAAACTCTGCCAATGAGGGGTAACACACAAGAGAAGCAAAGACAGAAAATGGGGCCAATTCAGTTTACTACGTTGCAACTGGCAGGATGATAGCCAAAATATTCACTTAATTGTTACCTGTCTCGATATTTGAAACGTTCTGAACAGTTAAGATGGAAGCAAATCAACATAATTTAATAAAAAAATATCAATGTTATTCAAATTTTAAATTCATTTATTTTTTGAGTTAAATTCAGAAGCATTTGGTTGAGGTGGCAATTTTTTGTGACATGAACACAATTATTTTTAGCTGAGCAGGTCACAACTTTGTTCCTGTACTAAACTGTGGACATTTTTAAATAGCTAAAATTATCCAATGTTGAAGTTTCCCGCCGCAAACTTCTGGTTCGTTTATTGATATGATTCATCTGGACATTGATTCAACTCCTTATGATTCCTTTTGCAAATCAAACTTGGTCATATTTAAAACTACCACAATAAACAAGGTAGCATATGTTTTCTGTTCTTTGAATTTTCTCATTAATAATGGGCCGATTTCACAATTAAATAACTAAAATCTATTGTAAAAATATAATTATTATTGTCGTATTCTGAAATTTTTATTTTCTTAATTGGTTGAAAGCTTGCATTGGTTTTATACCATCAAAAGATCCTTTCTCTCAGCTATTGGGCCTTCAGGTTTATTGAATCTAGAACTGTTCTATTAAGGAGTAGCAGTTCTATGTTAATTGTTGTCTGCTATTTATAATGATTTCATCTGCAGCTTCCATTAGCATGATCATTTTGGCAGTAATGTTTGTTACGAATCTTCCACAAAATTTGTTTTTGTTTGTTTTGTTGTTCTTAGTTGCTAAAAAACTATATGCTAGGTGATTAAAAACTTACAAGACGAAAAGACAATGAATGAAATCTAATGGAGAACAAAAACGAACCTGGCCTTTTCCTTAGAAGAGGGAGTATATTGTTGACAAAAAAGAATATTAATCAAAAATCTAAAATTGAAAATCGGAGGCCAGCTGATATTGCGAGGACCAGCTGAAAATTTTTCACACGAAAGTGTTATCTTTTGTTCAAATAGGAGCAGACTAGCTCTGATCATTAAAATGTCTTTCTTTTTTAGTTTTCGGAGCGAATGAAAATGATATTCAAGAATGATAGTCTTGGCATAATTTGATTTGACAAAGAAAAACTAACATCCTCATTTTTCTTAATTCTGATATAATTTTGCTTGCTTCCCATAAAATTTTTCCGGTTTGATTATACTGCATAACATTCTCTGGGTTTTGATATTTAAAATTTTTCTGAGTGGTTTGACTTTTGAGTACACGTTGTCAAACTTTTTATTTTTTGTCGTGTAAATTTGATTATGGCATGTTGAAAAAGAACTAGTCAATATCTAGTATCTTATAACAACTTTTAAACCAACTATCACTATTTTTCTTGCATGAGATGCAATCGGATGTTATGATAATTAACTTGTTCTCAGTTGCCCAGGCCGAGGTCGCAGATGGAAACTCCTTAAGTCCGGACTGCCCAAAAAGGAAAGAGCCATGTCTAGTCTTTCAAGAGTTGATAAACATTTTTGCAAGTTCATTGTGCGTTCAACAGTGCTTGTGTCCAAGTTGTCGACTTTTTGCTTCAATCGTATCCAGACTTTAGAACCGTTAAAATTTGCTGTGCATTCTTCGTGCGTGTGTGTCTCTATCAAGACTTCTTGCGTTTACCCGACTTCCTTTAGATCATGTTTAGATTTTCGTGCATTCACCAGATTTTAGTCCAGATTTTTTAACGTTCGAAAACAAATTACTTACTCCGGAATTGAAGAAATTGTGGGTTCATATCCACACAATGTCAAACCACACAGAAAAATTTTAAATATCAAAACCCAGAGAATGTTATGCAGTGTGTAAACCGGAAACATTTTATGGGAAACAAGCAAAATTTTATCTGATCTAAGAAAAATGAGGATGTTAGTTTTTCTTTGAAAAAAAAAAGATATTAAATGAAGTTAGGAATACAAGTTCACGAGTTTGAAGGTACCCGTTACCTTGCCAGACTGGTACATGAAGTTTTTTTAAGAAAATTAAAACATTTGTTCTTAAAAATTTGAGCCGTTACTTTTTAACAGCCTACGCGAGTGCACCAATTTATCATGTGGCTTTTTCCCCCGGCGCTGCATCGTGGTCAGAATGGGGGAAATGGACGTACAGAGTTGAACACTTTTGCTATGGCCGGGGAGTAACAGGGCGCTACCGAAGCAGAATTTGTTATGGTCTCTCATGTATTGGAGAGTCACAAGAAACTTACTCTCTCGAAATCGCGATGGGTCAAGAAGCAAGCTTAATGACGTCACTGCAACACGAGCAAGGTTGTTCACAGATGGGCATGACTTCTTTCACAGGCCTCCACTATTTTTGTTCACATTCGATAACTTCAGGCGGAACTCTTTTCTGGACTGGTATGAGGGTCTCGGAAACCCATTTGAATGGTCCTGGACCGATTATCCTCTACAAAAATGACGGAACTGCGGATAAATTCGACAGCACTTATATTGAGGTCACAAATTCGACGTGGCTGGGCACATCCGTAACTCTGGCTAATTATCAGCTGGGAAAAGAGTGTATTTGTACTTCCCCCGGGGGCGTGATATACTTGGTATACTGTGACTCACAAATCAGTCAAACAACAGTCGTTTGTGACAACTACAAACTTAATTGAGAACCTCAAAAATTATACTAGACAACTTATTGCTATTCGGTTGTGATCTTTTCCGTTTGCCCAAACCCATCCACCTTGGATATATTTGGAATAACGTAGCTTTGGGGTGCAAATATCGCACGTGGTCATGGGGGTGCAAATAATGTGCAGGAACTAAGCGGGGGGGGGGGGGGGGGTAAACACAAAAGATTCACTTTTGATGTATCGAGTTATTTGTGGATTGAAAAGAGGGTGAAATCATTTAAAATAACTACCGAAAAGTAGTTGTCTAGCGAGTTTATTTCGGGGTTTCGTGTGTGTTAATATAGCGCGCTGTTAGCGCAAGACTATAGATTGACATTGTTGATTACGTCGATACTCATAGTAATGGTACTGGTCATCACTTGACTAGGACTTCTTGGACCTATTGATGTCCTTTCAAGTAGATTTCATATTATGTTATTTGATTTAAAGCATACATGTTGCAAACAAATGTCCAGCGTACTCCACAACAATTTATTTTTATTATAAGTCCCTTTATAGTATCAAAAAATCGTAGTACTGCTCGTAGTATTTTAAACAAAGCTAGACAGCTATCTGCAAAATCTTTTAAATAATGGTTATCTGCTAAGATTGGCACTAAAACTTTATTAGATAAACAGACAAAATTTTCAATTACAAAATAAAAAATTAATGAAGCACTTGGTGATGAAATGTAAATTTTCCGACAATTATCGACTTTGCTTGTCATTTAGAAGCTTCACTTTTTGAGCACTGTGTCACCAATTTTTGGTTGCTTCACGTAATTTAATGGACAATTTTTGGACAATTTTGACTTTCATCGGGGCTGTGGTGTAACTGCTGAAAGTCCACGATACTAACTGCAAAAAACTTGCGACATAGCAACAAAAGTGATTCTGCATATGTATGCAAAAATTTTAAAAATCGCAAACTAAATCAGAGGAAATAACTGCAAAATATTTATCGAATAAAGAGTTTCAGAGAGAACAATAAAATCATGATCTGATGGAAAAACAATGCAAACAAGTGATTTTTTTCAAATTT
>NW_027452187.1:5000-25799 GCF_964194025.1 Convolutriloba macropyga
ACATAATTTGTTTCAATTGTGCCCCTGTCATGCTTCAAAAACGTTTTGACCGATCAATCTGTCACTCACACTATATTTTTAGACTAAATGATTTTCAGTTTAACTAGACATGAAACAAGTATTTGTTAGTTAAGAGTTCAAATTTTTGTATTTAATTTGACCTCAACATGTGAAATTTATCAATTCTGAGTTGCTAAACGGACTCTTCTTTTTGATGAAAACGAAAATAGCAAGACACAGCAATGCAGACACAGGATAAACCACACGAACTGTTGATAAACCCGAGATTTTTGAGAAACAAATATGTTTTGTTGGTTGATTAAAATCTGTTTTTTACAATAAGGCTGTCAAAATTACATACAGCAATCAGAGTAATTTTAAATTTTTGCCATGATGGATTATATCAAAACATGAAAAAAAACAAGGACAAAAACTGACCAATTTTCAAAATCTCCTAAAATTTAACAATTTCGATTTTAGTTCAATAGCAAAAATTTTGATGGGTAGGTAACGAAGAAGTTGAAAACTGCGGAAAATTATCGGTTCCAGTAAATAACGACTCATTGTATTATAAAAACTTAATTGATCTCGGAACATCAACAAAATTTAAACATTTTATCCTACATCTTACAGAATAGCTTTTTAAATCTGAGACTCGAAATGAAATAGAGTAAACAGGATTAGAAGCTGCGACATTTTTATCACTAATTATCTTCGTTGGAAATAGCTCCATAATTTCTATACGTTAATTCGAGCTTATTGATAAAAACTTTGTTTCTATCTTAACTTCGTTGTTTGATTTTCAACTTGTAGGATGTTCAAGCAAAAATTTTACATAAAACACCTAAAATTGATAATACCAAAAGTCAAAGCTTCCTTCATTTAAATTTTTCCAGGGGTTGAGATCAAGGCAAGGCCTAGTGGAGCTCCGTTTTACCGCATACCAAAAAATGGTCCCCTGAGCTACTGATGAACGCTGAGTGAAAATTGTTGACCCAAATGTCGACTTATATTCTAATTTTTCCTTGATCACTAACCATCTAATCAGCCAATGATCCTAGCATCATTTTGCAAGGAGTGAGTTCGTCAGGTGACAACAGGATGTCTAAATCGCAAGATCTTAACAGATCCTCGCGCAAAAAGTTATCTTGCGAGATCGTGCAAGACAAAGGTCATTTTTGAAG
The DNA here is from genome assembly GCF_964194025.1 of Convolutriloba macropyga. Classification (NCBI taxonomy): domain Eukaryota; kingdom Metazoa; phylum Xenacoelomorpha; order Acoela; family Convolutidae; genus Convolutriloba; species Convolutriloba macropyga. Next base: position 6,185 of record NW_027452187.1, read on the forward strand.
ACTTTAAACGACCAAGAGTCCTGTTACCCCATCATCTTCTTTCGCGTATGAATTCTCCGATATATAGTTGCGTGTGTTTTAGGAGATAAAATGGAACAGGAATACATTAGTTATCTGAATTTTTTTAAAAAAATAAAGAACTACCTAAAACAGTCAGCTAAACATAAACCGTTGCTTTTACTTTTTGCATCTTGTGAACCACTTAAAACGTTCTATTTTTTTTGAGTTTACGCAATTACACATTTCGTTTAGTTTATTTTAAACTAGACAAAAGCTACAACATTGCGATTGAATTGGGAGTAGATGATTGATCATATCAAAAAATCCGATAGAAGATAACCTTCGCCTCATGTGCTTCTCTTGCACAAACTTGTTCAAATAACATGCTTGTTTACAAGATGAATGTTTACCTTCGAAGGTTTTGCAGCATGTTTGGTTATCTTGCAAGAACTTCTGATTTTGGATGAAAATCTGGCAAAAAAGTATCGGCTTCCAAGATCCTGCACGATTTTAGCAAGGTGTTGTGAGATAAATTTTCGAAGTCAACTAGGTTGCTACTTGCGATGCCTTTTATAATAGTGCAACAAGATAGTTAGTTTAAGTAGAAAAACAAGCAATCAATCGCATAATGATCAATAAACATAGAATGCATGCTTGTTAAAAAAGGAACTTCTACCAACTTCAGAATCATTTTGCTCCCAAAAGAAGCAGCAATGACTCTTTCTTGCTAGAAATTAGAAGTCAATTATTAACCTGCTTATAAGTAACTTATATAAACATAGGTAAATGAAATGATAAAATGTTTATAAAATGGCATAATAATATCACTGGATCACTGTAAACTTTAAAATACATAATTGAACTCAGCGATTATTCAGTGATGAAATGTTATGACTGCAGGTACGAGTGGTTCATCAAATAATATTTAGTATTTCATTCAGTCCAAACCAAAGGCTCAGTGACAATCAGTACTGATTCAGAACAATTTCAGACAATTTTCAAGTTTTAGTACTGATTCGAAATGATTTCAGAACGAACAACTAATTGATTTCTGAATTCCTCTGAATCAGAAAAAATCCAGAGAAAATATTCAGTATTCTCCTGATTCAGAAGATAGTGCAGAATAAATCACTAAATTAGCTCTAAATCAGACAAATTAAACGAAAAATGTGACCTTAATTAGACTCTGACTCAGTACTGAATTTGTCTTAGAGTTAGGTACGGGATTGATTCACGCATTTGATTAAAAAAATTGTCATCAGTTTTAATTCGGAAGCGCAAGTTTGGCTAAGTGGAATGTATTTGAGATCCGTTCACCTATGCACAGTCCAGCTTCACCGATCTTCTTTTCTTTATCCATTTTTTGCGCCTCCATTAAAATTTTGCCGACAAAATGTAAGCAATTTCGGTGTATGAGATCATAGCCTGCAAATAATTCTTCCCAAATATTGAATCGCAAGAACAAATGCCACAATGAAATGTCATTGAAGAAATAATGGATACATTTTCCAACGTTTCTTTCCTGCCCCCCAAGCCGTTTAGTTACAACGTCCGCATCCGTATGTGTTTGCATTTCAATGCCACGGTCATTTTTCTCCAACGAGAAGTACCCCTTGTCTGTCTCAATAACCAGAAATTGGTGCGCTAGAACGCTCATTTTCCTTTTCAAAGGGCTGGTGTAGATTGAGATCTTGCTAACTTTTGCGTCTCTTATTGTTTCATACAAATTTAAGGGATCAATTGGTTTTCTGTGATCCCTTTTTGCGTCTGGAGTTGCGTTGAATCGGATTTTATTGCTCCAAACTTTACCGAAAATGTTCTGGCTGCTGGTTGAAGAATTTTTGGAACCCATGTTGTCTCTGTTCTCGTTACAAGATTCTGCAGAGTCGGGCGAGGAAGGAGATTTTGAACCATCTGAACCCATGTTGTGCAAGTTTCTAAAAATATTCCAAGATTGCCGCGTTTTTGAGTCATGATACTGAGGCAAGCCATTTATTATACCTGAGTAATTTTACTTTGAAACAAGATTAACAGAAATTTTGAAATTTTCAGATATGTAACGTCTTTCAGCCAAGTTTCCTCAATAGTCGCCTCGTGTTACTAAAAATTTAGTTCATTAAATGTTGTTACCAGTTGTGTTTTCATTCAGGGGACTGAAACGAGAGGACTGAAACATATCTGTAGCTTCTCCAATCATTAGCAGTGAATGAGTTTTTCTGATAGAGTAGTGTTTTAAAAGTAAAAAACTATTAAACTGATTGTTAAGCAAAAACAGCAAAATCATTATATTCGTACTCAAGAAAAGTAATTGAAGTTCTTGAGGGATTGAAGGACCGCAAAGGAGTCAGAAATTGTTTGACTTAAACCGTTTTTCAGTGACGGTGATCTTTCGCTCAACGTGAAAGAAAGTAGACACAATAAATTAAGTTTATCTATTTTGTGGTATAAACTTAGTTTTTTTGAGAGTTTTGTGAAACAAAGAGGCTCGGTATTGTGCGTCTGCACATAATGTTCGGACCCCGCTTATCAATGAGTTTGGCTTAATTGTCTACCAAATGAGATAGAAAACCGTCGAAAAATCGCACATCGACCAAAAATAATTGGTGTTTGATTTTTAAAAATTGCTTCCAACTTCAATCATTTAATAATGTAATTAATGCCACATTAGTGGGCCGAAGAAACCTGCCATTATTAAGACTGCGAAACAAGGCAAACAAAAAGCACATGCAACAACAAGCAATTACGACCAAAATTCAATGTCTATTTTTTAAAGAAAAAAATGCAAATTAGCAAAGTCAAAATGCGTCATTAAAACCTACACCAAGTAAAATAATTTTTATTTCACTGAAAAATCAGTGCTTAATGACACTCTGTATCAAAAAGACAGGAAAGAAACAAACGGCACAGCTAAAAAACCGTGTTTTTTGAAAAAAAAATGAAAACCTTTGAATATAGTTTCAATTCATTAAATATGTTTCTTCAATTATGTTAATTCAATCGTCAATATAAACAATTTGAGAACTGTTTTTATCATCCAGAGCATATAGTACATCTAACAAAATAAGTTCAGAAAAAAAGATTCCGTTGAATTTTGTAGGGAATGGCATCAAAGCCATTAAAACCGTATTATAATCCATAAAACATAAGATATGATCAACTGCTTCTTCTCTGAACAAAAATAAGATATGTGACCTTTGAATAATGAGACTAGGTAGCAAGTAATAAAAAAGGAACAACTAAGGAGAAGTAATTTTTTTTTGTATTTTTCGAAAACAGTTTTTTTGTTTTTTTTGTTTCCTGAAAAAAAGCCAATGAGATATGTGATTAATCCGACAATGTCACAGCAGAATGCAAATAAAAAACCTTTTTTATTTTTCAAAGAAATATCTGATTCAAAAATCATGAAAAACCTAAGCTGTTGACTGAACTCTGCAAATAGCATCTTCTCTTCTTCAAAAGGAAGCCACTAAGACTTGCATTTATTCAGAATATGTCGAAGAGAGACAACAGAAGAACGACAAACAACGACAGAACCCCCATAAATTCTGCCGGAAGACGGAGCCATAGCAGTTAAGAGCAAAATTTTTCTCTGAAAGACTGCTGTGTTCAATTGTTATTTCTATTTATATGCCAATATTGTGATATTAGACTTGGCAGTTATGCACTATTGGAAGATCATGAGCGTCAAGGATGGGAAATTGTCGAAAAATCATTTTCTCTGTAAAATCTTGTAGTAAACAGAAAAACCGTTAAATTAATACCAGTTTCAATTTACCGGAAACAGGATACTGGCCAAAAAATTGAAAAAAAAACAAAACGCTATGGCCGCAAATCCAAAGTCCCAATTCCATTGTTTAATTTTAAAATATTCGTTTTTCAAAGTGAAAAGGACCAAAAGTTTTCGAACATAAAAACTAGATAGGTTCCTTGAAACTCCATAGAAAGCCATAAAGACCTGTTATTAGTACGCTTTAATTTGAATTGTTGCTTTCTGTAATTAACTAAGAAAACGCAAAAAACCAGAAACGTCTTAAAAACATCGACTGATCAAATCCATTTTTTGGACATCAAGAAACATCAATTAGACAAAAACTAGTCTTGATATTGCGTTCATCTGTTAGTAACTCATAATTGTTCTGAATACTATGGATATGTATAATTTGACAAAAAGTCAATTTATCTAAAATATATGATGCGGTTCTCGTAAATATTGAGTTAAGTTAGCGAATAACGGCACAATTTTAATTTCGAAAACAGTCTCATTTTTTCAAACTACCAAAAATAGCTACCTTTGTAGTTAAAGAATATTGTGTCAGCAGTTTTTAGGGTTGGTAATTTCTTAAATTTGAAATGACTAAAGAGGTTTTTTTGTGCCATTTTTGATGAAAAAAGGCTGAGCATTGAAAAACTTAGCAAAGATTTTAGCCAAAAAATAGGTCGAACACCTCAACAAACTCTTTCGTTTTTAAAGGTAAAACCAGCAACACTTGTTAACAATTTTAACATATTTTCGAAATTCGTAAACTTTGCGTAAAACTACGGAAAATGTTAACAAAGGAATAAATAACAGTCAAATGTTCACAAAACTTTAAACCTCGTTAACTCTCTGGAAAAAACGAATTTAAAAAAAAACATTTCTAGTTATCTATTCTACGCTGGACGGGATTTCTAATGATACAACACATAACCCTCTACAATGAATATATCGATCGTCAAAAATTGACTGAACAAGAAATCCCGTTTGAGTATATAGTTACTACCCCACTGAAAGTGGGTCGGAACAATAACGTTGTCCCACAACTTTTCGCAAAATATTAATATAATCACAAAGCAAAATGCAAACGCATGCAGTTTTTGAAAACAACGAAAAACAGTGTTTCAAAATATAAGCCTAAAAACTGAAGAAAATATTCACTTTACAGTACATCAGAGTTGTAATATTTAATGCAATCAAAGACAGAAAGAACATCACAAAACAAAAACAGCTTCCTGAACTTACTATCCAAATTTTTCAATAAATTATTATTACCAAACAACTGTCGCCTGAAAAATACGGTCCGGAGGAAAAACCAGGGGAACGTTTACGGACTGCAAAATATAGTCTATCTTTCAAGAAAAACAGACTCAGTTTTGAGTTTTTACTTGTTTCTGGAATACAACTCCTAAGCATGAAAAATTGCAAAATTTCAACAATAACGAAAGATTTTATTCGTGTTTTTGCATGTTTTATTGGAAACGATTACCGTTCTTTACTACCCTCATCTATATGTTCGCATTGAAAGGTTACTTTGATATGAAGTGACATCTAGTTAATTCTTCAATTTTTAAAAAATTTTTTTCCATTATATCTCAAAAGTTGTTGCCATATTAGACAAAAACTAAAGCCAGATCACCGTTCAATTTATCTTTTGTTGAGAAGATGATATGGCGAAGGCCGAACCAAAGTTTACGCAATTTTTTTTTGCTTAATTGATCTTCTTGTCTCATTGGTCAGAACAATTTTAGTTCTACCATATGCCACTTTGTCCTTGAGCATTATATTAATATAACTGCGTTATTTTATCTTGTTCCTGGCTCACGATGGTTTATATGAAAACCGACTGTTTTTAAATTGTGATTATTTTAAAGTTAGAGTGAAAATGTATGTTTTTTATTCTGTTAATTTTTTAAAAAAAACTTTATTTTTTTCTGATTAAAAAATCAGGCTGAAAATTGAAGGATTGCCCGGGTCGAATGTCCTCCCTAAAATCCTCCCATTTTGATGCAAGAGTGGCGGGTAATTTGTCTATGGGGGGTAAATTGATGTAAGAGTGTGGGGGTAATTTGTTCAGAGGGGGTAAAATGATGTAAGAGTTGGGCTGCAATGGGAGGAAATTTCAGAAATTACACCCCTGACTGAAATTGCCATGTAAAAATGGGCTGCAATGGGCTGCAATGGGAGGAATTTTCAGGAATTACCCCCTGACTGAAATTGCCTCGTAAGAGTGGGCTGCAATGGGCTGCAACGGGAGGACTTTTCAGGAATTACCCCCCTGACTGAAATTGCCATGTAAGAGGGGGCTGCAATGGGCTGCAATGGGACGACTTTTCAGAAATTACCCCCTGACTGAAATTGCCTTGTAAGAGTAGGCTGCAATGGGCTGCAATGGGAGGACTTTTCAGAAATTACCCCCTGAATGAAATTGACCTGTAAGAGTGGGCTGCAATGGGCTGCAATGGGAGAACTTTTGAGGAATTATCCCTCTCCCCCCTGATTGAAAATCAGAGGGGGTAAAATGATGTAAGAGTTGGCTGGCAAGGGGGGTAAAATGGTGTAAGAGTGAGGGGGTAAATTGTTCAGAGGGGGTAAAATTATGCAAGAGTCGGGCTGCCAAGGGGGGTAAAATGGTGTAAGAGTGAGGGGGTAATTTGTCCAGAGGGGGTAAAATGATGTAAGAGTTGGGCTGCCAAGAGGGGTAAAATAGTGTAAGAGTGAGGGGGTAGTTTGTCCAGAGGGGGTAAACTGTTCTAAGAGTTGGGCTGCCAAGGGGGGTAAAATGGTGTAAAAATGAGGGGTTAATTTTTCCAGAGGGGGTAAAGTGAGCTAAGAGTTGAGCTGCCAAGGGGGGTAAAATGCTGTAAGAGTAAGGGGGTAATTTGTTCAGAGGTGGTAAAATGATGTAAGAGTTGGGCTGCCAAGGGGGGTAAAATGTTGTAAGAGTGAGGGGTAATTTGTCCAGAGGGGGTAAAATGAGGTAAGAGTTGGGCTGCCAAGGGGGGTAAAATGGTGCAAGAGTAAGGGGGTAATTTGTCCGGAGGGGTAAAAATGATGTAAGAGTTGGGCTGGCAAGGGGGGTAAAATTGTGTAAGAGTGAGGGGGTAATTTGTTCAGAGGGGTTTAATGATGTAAGAGTTGGGCTGCCAAGGGGGGTAAAATGGTGTAAGAGTGAGGGGGTAATATGTTAAGAGTGGGTAAAATGAAGTAATAAATAGGCTGTCAATGGGGATAAATTGTTATAAGCGTGAGGGGGTAATTTGTTCAGAGGGGGTAAAATGATTTAAGAGTTGGGCTGACAAGGGGGTAAATTGGTGTAAGAGTGAGGGGGTAATTTGTCCAGAGGGAGTATAATTAGGTAAGAGTTGAGCTGCCAAGGGGGGTAAAATGTTGTAAGAGTGAGGGGGTAATTTGTCCAGAGGGGGTAACATGAGATAAGATTTGAGCTGCCAAAAGGGGTAAAATAGTGTAAGAGTGAGGAGATAATTTGTTCAGAGGGGGTAAAATGATGTAAGAGTCGGTTTGCCAAGGGGGGTAAAATGGTGTAAGAGTAAGGGGGTAATTTGTCCAGAGGGGTAAAAATGATGTAAGAGTTCGGCTGCCAAGGGGGGTAAAAATGGTGTAAGAGTGAAGGGGTAATTTTTTCAGAGGGGGTTTAATGATGTAAGAGTTGGGCTGCCAAGGGGGGTAAAATGGTGTAAGAGTGAGGGGGTAATTTGTCAAGAGAGGGTAAAATGATGTAAGAGTTGGGCTGCCAAGGGGGGTAAAATGTTTTAAGAGTGAGGGGTTAATATGTTCAGAGGGGGTAAAATGATGTAATAGTTGGGCTGCCAATGGGGATAAATTGTTGTAAGCGTGAGGGGGTGATTTGATCAGAGGGGGTAATAGGATGTAAGAGTTGAGCTGACAAGGGGGTAAATTGTTGTAAAAGTGAGGGGGTAATTTGTCCAGAGGGAGTATAAGGAGGTAAGAGTTGAGCTGCCAAGGGGGGTAAAATGTTGTAAGAGTGAGGGGGTAATTTGTCCAGAGGGGGTAACATGAGATAAGATTTGAGCTGCCAAAGGGGGTAAAATAGTGTAAGAGTGAGGAGACAATTTGTTCAGAGGGGGTAAAATGATGTGAGATTCGGGCTGCCAAGGGGGGTAAAATGGTGTAAGAGTAAGGGGGTAATTTGTCCAGAGGGGTAAAAATGATGTAAGAGTTGGGCTGCCAAGGGGGGTAAAATGGTGTAAGAGTGAGGTGATAATTTGTTCAGAGGGGGTAAAATGATGTAAGAGTCGGTTTGCCAAGGGGGGTAAAATGGTGTAAGAGTAAGGGGGTAATTTGTCCAGAGGGGTAAAAATGATGTAAGAGTTGGGCTGCCAAGGGGGGTAAAATGGTGTAAGAGTGAGGAGATAATTTGTTCAGAGGGGGTAAAATGATGTAAGAGTTGGGCTACCAAGGGGGGTAAAATGGTGTAAGATTAAGGGGTAATTTGTCAAGAGAGGGTAAAATGATGTAAGAGTTCGGCTGCCAAGGGGGGTAAAAATGGTGTAAGAGTGAAGGGGTAATTTGTTCAGAGGGGGTTTAATGATGTAAGAGTTGGGCTGCCAAGGGGGGTAAAATGGTGTAAGAGTGAGGGGGTAATTTGTCAAGAGAGGGTAAAATGATGTAAGAGTTGGGCTGCCAAGGGGGGTAAAATGTTTTAAGAGTGAGGGTTTATTATGTTCACAGGGGGTAAAATGATGTAATAGTTGGGCTGCCAATGGGGATAAATTGTTGTAAGCGTGAGGGGGTAATTTGTTCAGAGGGGGTAATATGATGTAAGAGTTGGGCTGACAAGGGGGTAAATTGGTGTAAAAGTGAGGGGTAATTTGTCCAGAGGGAGTATAATGAGGTAAGAGTTGAGCTGCCAAGGGGGGGTAAAATGTTGTAAGAGTGAGGGGGTAATTTGTCCAGAGGGGGTAACATGAGATAAGATTTGAGCTGCCAAAGGGGGTAAAATAGTGTAAGAGTGAGGAGACAATTTGTTCAGAGGGGGTAAAATGATGTGAGATTCGGGCTGCCAAGGGGGGTAAAATGTTGTAAGAGTAAGGGGGTAATTTGTCCAGAGGGGTAAAAATGATGTAAGAGTTGGGCTGCCAAGGGGGGTAAAATGGTGTAAGAGTGAGGGGGTAATTTGTCCAGAGGGGTAAAAATGATGTAAGAGTTCGGCTGCCAAGGGGGGTAAAAATGGTGTAAGAGTGAAGGGGTAATTTGTTCAGAGGGGGTTTAATGATGTAAGAGTTGGGCTGCCAAGGGGGGTAAAATGGTGTAAGAGTGAGGGGGTAATTTGTCAGGAGAGGGTAAAATGATGTAAGAGTTGGGCTGCCAAGGGGGGTAAAATGTTTTAAGAGTGAGGGGTTATTATGTTCAGAGGGGGTAAAATGATGTAATAGTTGGGCTGCCAATGGGGATAAATTTTTGTAAGCGTGAGGGGGTAATTTGTTCAGAGGGGGTAATATGATGTAAGAGTTGGGCTGACAAGGGGGTAAATTGTTGTAAAAGTGAGGGGTAATTTGTCCAGAGGGAGTATAATGAGGTAAGAGTTGAGCTGCCAAGGGGGGTAAAATGTTGTAAGAGTGAGGGGGTAATTTGTCCAGAGGGGGTAACATGAGATAAGATTTGAGCTGCCAAAGGGGGTAAAATAGTGTAAGAGTGAGGAGACAATTTGTTCAGAGGGGGTAAAATGATGTGAGATTCGGGCTGCCAAGGGGGGTAAAATGGTGTAAGAGTAAGGGGGTAATTTGTCCAGAGGGGTAAAAATGATGTAAGAGTTGGGCTGCCAAGGGGGGTAAAATGGTGTAAGAGTGAGGAGATAATTTGTTCAGAGGGGGTAAAATGATGTAAGAGTCGGTTTGCCAAGGGGGTAAAATGGTGTAGGAGTAAAGGTGTAATTTGTCCAGAGGGAATATAATGAGGTAAGAGTTGAGCTGCCAAGGGGGGGTAAAATGTTGTAAGAGTGAGGGGGTAATATGTCCAGAGGGGGTAACATGAGATAAGATTTGAGCTGCCAAAGGGGGTAAAATAGTGTAAGAGTGAGGACATAATTTGTTCAGAGGGGGTAAAATGATGTAAGAGTCGGTTTGCCAAAGGGGGTAAAATGGTGTAAGAGTAAAGGGGTAATTTGTCCAGAGGGAGTATTATGAGGTAAGAGTTGAGCTGCAAGGGGGGTAAAATGTTGTAAGAGTGAGGGGGTAATTTGTCCAGAGGGGGTAACATGAGATAAGATTTGAGCTGCCAAAGGGGGTAAAATAGTGTAAGAGTGAGGAGATAATTTGTTCAGAGGGGGTAAAATGATGTAAGAGTCGGTTTGCCAAGGGGGGTAAAATGGTGTAAGAGTAAGGGGGTAATTTGTCCAGATGGGTAAAAATGATGTAAGAGTTGGGCTGCCAAGGGGGGTAAAATGGTGTAAGAGTGAAGGGGTAATTCGTTCAGAGGGGGATTAATGATGTAAGAGTTGGGCTGCCAATGGGGGTAAAATGGTGTAAGAGTGAGGGGGTAATTTGTCCAGAGAGGGTAAAATGATGTAAGAGTTGGGCTGCCAAGGGGGGTAAAATGTTTTAAGAGTGAGGGGGTAATATGTCCAGAGGGGGTAACATGAGATAAGATTTGAGCTGCCAAAGGGGGTAAAATAGTGTAAGAGTGAGGAGATAATTTGTTCAGAGGGGGTAAAATGATGTAAGAGTCGGTTTGCCAAAGGGGGTAAAATGGTGTAAGAGTAAAGGGGTAATTTGTCCAGAGGGAGTATTATGAGGTAAGAGTTGAGCTGCAAGGGGGGTAAAATGTTGTAAGAGTGAGGGGGTAATTTGTCCAGAGGGGGTAACATGAGATAAGATTTGAGCTGCCAAAGGGGGTAAAATAGTGTAAGAGTGAGGAGATAATTTGTTCAGAGGGGGTAAAATGATGTAAGAGTCGGTTTGCCAAGGGGGGTAAAATGGTGTAAGAGTAAGGGGGTAATTTGTCCAGATGGGTAAAAATGATGTAAGAGTTGGGCTGCCAAGGGGGGTAAAATGGTGTAAGAGTGAAGGGGTAATTCGTTCAGAGGGGGATTAATGATGTAAGAGTTGGTCTGCCAATGGGGGTAAAATGGTGTAAGAGTGAGGGGTAATTTGTCCAGAGAGGGTAAAATGATGTGAGAGTTGGTCTGCCAAGGGGGGTAAAATGTTTTAAGAGTGAGGGGGTAATATGTTCAGAGGGGGTAAAATGATGTAATAGTTGGGATGCCAATGGGGATAAAATGTTGTAATCGTGAGGGGGTAATTTGTTCAGAGGGGGTAATATGATGTAAGAGTTGGGCTGACAAGGGGGTAAATTGGTGTAAAAGTGAGGGGTAATTTGTCCAGAGGGAGTATAATGAAGTAAGAGTTGAGCTGCCAAGGGGGGTAAAATGTTGTAAGAGTGAGGGGATAATTTGTCCAGAGGGGGTAACATGAGATAAGATATGAGCTGCCAAAGGGGGTAAAATAGTGTAAGAGTGAGGAGATAGTTTGTTCAGAGGGGGTAAAATGATGTAAGAGTCGGTTTGCCAAGGGGGGTAAAATGATGTAAGAGTAAGGGGGTAATTTGTCCAGAGGGGTAAAAATGATGTAAGAGTTGGGCTGCCAAGGGGGGATAAATGGTGTAAGAGTGAAGCGGTAATTTGTTCAGAGGGGGATTAATGATGTAAGAGTTGAGCTGACAATGGGGGCAAAATGGTGTAAGAGTGAGGGGGTAATTTGTCCAGAGAGGGTAAAATGATGTAAGAGTTGGGCTGCCAAGGGGGGTAAAATGTTTTAAGAGTGAGGGGGTAATATGTTCAGAGGGGGTAAAATGATGTAATAGTTGGGCTGCCAATGGGGATAAAATGTTGTAAGCGTGAGGGGGTAATTTGTTCAGAGGGGTAATATGATGTAAGAGTTGGGCTGACAAGGGGGTAAATTGGTGTAAAAGTGAGGGGTAATTTGTCCAGAGGGAGTATAATGAAGTAAGAGTTGAGCTGCCAAGGGGGGTAAAATGTTGTAAGAGTGAGGGGATAATTGTTCCAGAGGGGGTAACATGAGATAAGATATGAGCTGCCAAAGGGGGTAAAATAGTGTAAAAGTGAGGAGATAATTTGTTCAGAGGGGGTAAAATGATGTAAGAGTCGGTTTGCCAAGGGGGGTAAAATGGTGTAAGAGTAAGGGGGTAATTTGTCCAGAGGAGTAAAAATGATGTAAGAGTTGGGCTGCCAAGGGGGGTAAAATGGGGTAAGAGTGAAGGGGTAATTTGTTCAGAGGGGGCTTAATGATGTAAGAGTTGGGCTGCCAAGGGGCGTAAAATGTTCTAAGAGTGAGGGGGTAATATGTTCAGAGGGGTTAAAATGATGTAATAATTGGGCTGACAAGGGGGTGAATTGGTGTAAAAGTGAGGGGTAATTTGTCCAGAGGGAGTATAATGAGGTACCACTTGAGCTGCCAAGGGGGGTAAAATGTTGTAAGAGTGAGAGGATAATTTGTCCAGAGGGGTTAACATGAGATAAGATTTGAGCTGTCAATGGGGGTAAAATAGTATAAGATTGAGGAGATAATTTGTTCAGAGGGGGTAAAATGATGTAAGATTCGGGCTGCCAAGGGGGGTAAAATGGTGTAAAAGTAAGGGGGTATTTTGTCCAGAGGGGTAAAAATGATGTAAGAGTTGGGCTGCCCAGGGGGGTAAAATGTTGTAAGAGTGAGGGGGTAATTTGTCCAGAGGGGTTAACATGAGATAAGATTTGAGCTGTCAATGGGGGTAAAATAGTGTAAGATTGAGGAGATAATTTGTTCAGAGGGGGTAAAATGATGTAAGAGTCGGGCTGCCAAGGGGGGTAAAATGGTGTAAGAGTAAGGGGGTAATTTGTCCAGAGGGGTAAAAATGATGTTAGAGTTGGGCTGCCAAGGGGGGTAAAATGGTGTAAGAGTGAGGGGGTAATTTGTCCAGAGGGGTAAAAATGATGTAAGAGTTGGGCTGCCAAGAGGCGTAAAATGTTTCAAGAGTAAGGGGGTAATATGTTCAGAGGGGTTAAAATGATGTAATAATTGGGCTGACAAGGGGGTGAATTGGTGTAAAAGTGAGGGGTAATTTGTCCAGAGGGAGTATAATGAGGTACCACTTGAGCTGCCAAGGGGGGTAAAATGTTGTAAGAGTGAGGGGATAATTTGTCCAGAGGGGTTAACATGAGATAAGATTTGAGCTGTCAATGGGGGTAAAATAGTGTAAGATTGGGGAGATAATTTGTTCAGAGGGGGTAAAATGATGTAAGATTCGGGCTGCCAAGGGGGGTAAAATGGTGTAAAAGTAAGGGGGTAATTTGTCCAGAGGGGTAAAAATGATGTAAGAGTTGGGCTGCCAAGGGGGGTAAAATGGTGTAAGAGTGAAGGGGTAATTTGTTCAGAGGGGGTTTAATGATGTAAGAGTTGGGCTGCCAAGGGGGGTAAAATGGGGTAAGAGTGAGGGGTAATTTATCCAGAGAGGGTAAAATGATGTAAGAGTTGGGCTGCCAAGGGGGGTAAAATGTTGTAAGAGTGAGGGGGTAAATTGTTCAGAGGGGGTAACATGAGATAAGATTTGAGCTGCCAAATGGGTAAAATAGTGTAAGAGTGAGGAGATAATTTGTTCAGAGGGGGTAAAATGATGTAAGAGTCGGGCTGCCAAGGGGGGTAAAATGGTGTAAGAGTAAGGGGGTAATTTGTCCAGAGGGGTAAAAATGATGTTAGAGTTGGGCTGCCAAGGGGGGTAAAATGGTGTAAGAGTGAAGGGGTAATTTGTTCAGAGGGGGTTTAATGATGTAAGAGTTGGGCTGCCAAGGGGGGTAAAATGTTTTAAGAGTGAGGGGGTAATAGGTTCAGAGGGGGTAAAATGATGTAATAGTTGGGCTGCCAATGGGGATAAATTGTTGTAAGCGTGAGGGGGTAATTTGTTCAGAGGGGGTATAATGATGTAAGAGTTGGGCTGACAAGGGGGTAAATTGGTGTAAGAGTGAGGGGTAATTTGTCCAGAGGGAGTATAATGAGGTAAGAGTTGAGCTGCCAAGGGGGGTAAAATTTTGTAAGAGTGAGGGGGTAATTTGTCCAGAGGGGGCAACATGAGATGAGATTTGAGCAGCCAAAGGGGGTAAAATAGTGTAAGAGTGAGGAGATAATTTGTTCAGAGGGGGTAAAATGATGTAAGAGTCGGGCTGCCAAGGGGAGTAAAATGGTGTAAGAGTAAGGGGGTAGTTTGTCCAGAGGGGTAAAAATGATGTAAGAGTTGGGCTGCAAAGGGGGGTAAAATGGTGTCAGAGTGAGGGGGTAATTTGTTCAGAGGGGGTTTAGTGATGTAAGAGCTGGGCTGCCAAGGGGGTAAAATGGTGTAAGAGTGAGGGGGTAATTTGTCCAGAGAATTTAAAATGATGTAAGAGTTGGGCTGCCAAGGGGGTAAAATGTTTTAAGAGTGAGGGGGTAATAGGTTCAGAGGGGTTAAAATGACGTAATAGTTGGGCTGCCAACGGGGATAAATTGTTGTAAAAGTGAGGGGGTAATTTGTTCAGAGGGGGTAAAATGATGTAAGAGTTGGGCTGACAAGGAGTGGAAATTGGTGTAAGAGTAAGGGGGTAATTTGTCCAGAGGGGTAAAAATGATGTTAGAGTTGGGCTGCCAAGGGGGGTAAAATGGTGTAAGAGTGAAGGGGTAATTTGTTCAGAGGGGGTTTAATGATGTAAGAGTTGGGCTGCCAAGGGGGGTAAAATGGTGTAAGAGTGAGGGGTAATTTATCCAGAGAGGGTAAAATGATGTAAGAGTTGGGCTGCCAAGGGGGGTAAAATGTTTTAAGAGTGAGGGGGTAATAGGTTCAGAGGGGGTAAAACGATGTAATAGTTGGGCTGCCAATGGGGATAAATTGTTGTAAGCGTGAGGGGGTAATTTGTTCAGAGGGGGTATAATGATGTAAGAGTTGGGCTGACAAGGGGGTAAATTGGTGTAAGAGTGAGGGGTAATTTGTCCAGAGGGAGTATAATGAGGTAAGAGTTGAGCTGCCAAGGGGGGTAAAATTTTGTAAGAGTGAGGGGGTAATTTGTCCAGAGGGGGCAACATGAGATGAGATTTGAGCTGCCAAAGGGTGTAAAATAGTGTAAGAGTGAGGAGATAATTTGTTCAGAGGGGGTAAAATGATCTAAGAGTCGGGCTGCCAAGGGGAGTAAAATGGTGTAAGAGTAAGGGGGTAGTTTGTCCAGAGGGGTAAAAATGATGTAAGAGTTGGGCTGCAAAGGGGGTAAAATGGTGTAAGAGTGAGGGGGTAATTTGTTCAGAGGGGGTTTAGTGATGTAAGAGTTGGGCTGCCAAGGGGGTAAAATGGTGTAAGAGTGAGGGGGTAATTTGTCCAGAGAGTTTAAAATGATGTAAGAGTTGGGCTGCCAAGGGGGGTAAAATGTTTTAAGAGTGAGGGGGTAATAGGTTCAGAGGGGTTAAAATGACATAATAGTTGGGCTGCCAACGGGGATAAATTTTTGTAAAAGTGAGGGGTTAATTTGTTCAGAGGGGGTAAAATGATGTAAGAGTTGGCCTGACAAGCAGTGTAAATTGGTGTAAGAGTAAGGGGGTAGTTTGTCCAGAGGGGTAAAAATGATGTAAGAGTTGGGCTGCCAAGGGGGGGGGAAATGGTGTAAGAGTGAGGGGGTAATTTGTTCAGAGGGGGTTTAGTGATGTAAGATTTGAGATGCCAAGGGGGGTAAAATGTTGTAAGAGTGAGGGGGTAATTTGTCCAGAGGGGGTAACATGATATAAGATTTGAGCTGCCAAAGGGGGTGAAATAGTGTAAGAGTGAGGGGGTAATTTGTTCAGAGGGGGTAAAATGATTTAAGAGTCGGGCTGCCAAGGGGGGTAAAATGGTGTAGGAGTAAGGGGGTAATTTGTCCAGAGGGGTTAAAATGATGTAAGAGTTGGGCTGCCAAGGGGGGTAAAAGGTTGTAAGAGTGAGGGGGTAATTTGTTCAGAGGGGGTTTAATGATGTAAGAGTTGGGCTGCCAAGGGGGGTAAAATGGTGTAAGATTGAGGGGGTAATTTGTTCAGAGGGGGTATAATGATGTAAGAGTTGGGGTGCCAAGGGGGGGGGGGGGGAAATGTTGTAAGAGTGAGGGGGTAATTTGTTCTGAGGGGGTAAAACGATGTAAGAGTGAGGGGGTAATTTGTTGAGATGGGGAAATTCTGACAAGTATTATTCATATGTATAGACAGTCAAGAGTTGGACAAGTTTTGATGGTCTGGAGGATAAGGCGACGCAGCTGAGGGTACAGAGGTTGTGGGTACAAGACTGGCAGTCTTCAGGTATGGGGGCTAAAAGAATATAAGATTGAGGGGGTAAAATGATGTAAGAGTTGGGCTGACAAGGGGGTAAATTGGTGTAAGAGTGAGGGGTAATTTATCCAGAGGGAGTATAATGAGGTAAGAGTTGAGCTGCCAAGGGGGGTAAAATTTTGTAAGAGTTAGGGGGTAATTTGTCCAGAGGGGGTAACATGAGATAAGATTTGAGCTGCCAAAGGGGGTGAAATAGTGTAAGAGTGAGGGGGTAATTTGTTCAGAGGGGGTAAAATGATTTAAGAGTCGGGCTGCCAAGGGGGGTAAAATGGTGTAGGAGTAAGGGGGTAATTTGTCCAGAGGGGATAAAAATGATGTAAGAGTTGGGCTGCCAAGGGGGGTAAAAGGTTGTAAGAGTGAGGGGGTAATTTGTTCAGAGGGGGTTTAATGATGTAAGAGTTGGGCTGCCAAGGGGGTAAAATGGTGTAAGATTGAGGGGGTAATTTGTTCAGAGGGGGTATAATGATGTAAGAGTTGGGGTGCCAAAGGGGGGGGGAAATGTTGTAAGAGTGAGGGGGTAATTTGTTCTGAGGGGGTAAAACGATGTAAGAGTGAGGGGGTAATTTGTTGAGATGGGGAAATTCTAACAAGTATTATTCATATGTATAGACAGTCAAGAGTTGGACAAGTTTTGATGGTCTGGAGGATAAGGCGACGCAGCTGAGGGTACAGAGGTTGTGGGTTCAAGACTGGCAGTCTTCAGGTATGGGGGCTAAAAGTATATAAGATTGAGGGGGTAAAATGATGTAAGAGTTGGGCTGCCAGGGGGGTAAAAAGATGTAAGAGTTGGGCTGCCAAGGGGGTAAAAAGGTGTAAGAGTGAGGGGGTAATTTGCTGAGAGGGGGTTTAATGATGTAAGAGTAGGGCTGCCAAGGGGGGTAAAATGGTGTAAGAGTAAGGGGGTAATTTGTCCAGAGGGGTAAAAATGATGTAAGAGTTGGGCTGCCAAGGGGGGTAAAATGGTGTAAGAGTGAAGGGATAATTTGTTCAGAGGGGGTTTAATGATGTAAGAGTTGGGCTGGCAAGGGGGGTAAAATGGAGTAAAAGTGAGGGGGTAATTTGTCCAGAGAGGTTAAAATGATGTAAGAGTTGGTCTGCAAAGGGGGGTAAAATGTTTTAAGAGTGATGGGGTAATATGTTCAGAGGGGTTAATATGATGTAATATTTGGGCTGCCAATGGGGATAAACTGTTGTAAGAGTGAGGGGGTAATTTGTTCAGAGGTGGTGAAATGATTTAAGAGTTGGGCTGACAAGGGGCGTAAATTGGTGTAAGAGTGAGGGGCTAATTTGTCCAGAGGGGGTATAATGAGGTAAGAGTTGAGCTGCCAAGGGGGGTAAAAGTTTGTAAGAGTGAGGGGGTAATTTCTCTAGAGGGGGTAACATTAGACAAGATTTGAGCTGCCAAAGGGGGTAAAATAGTGTAAGACTGAGGGTATAGTTTGTTCAGAGGGGGTAAAATGATGTAAGAGTCGGGCTGCCAAGGGGGGTAAAATGTTGTAAGAGTAAGGATGTAATTTGTCCAGAGGGGTTAAAATGATGAAAGATTTGGGCTGCCAAGGGGGGTAAAATGGTATAAGAGTAAGGGGGTAATTTGTCCAGAGGGGTTAAAATGATGTAAGAGTTGGGCTGCCAAGGGGGGTAAAGGTTGTCAGAGTGAGGGGGTAATTTGTTCAGAGGGGGTTTAATGATGTAAGAGTTCGGCTGCCAAGTGGGGTAAAATGGTGTAAGATTGAGGGGGTAATTTGTTCAGAGGGGGTAAAATGATGCAAGAGATGAGTTGCCAAAGGGGGGAAAAATGGTGTAAGAGTGAGTGGTTTAATTTGTTCTCAGGGGGTAAAACGATGTAAGAGTGAGGTGGTAATTTGTTGAGATGGGGCAATTCTAACAAGTATTATCCATATGTATAGACAGTCAAGAGTTGGACAAGTTTTGATGGTCTGGAGGATAAGGCGACGCAGCTGAGGGTACAGAGGTTGTGGGTTCAAGACTGGCAGTCTTCAGGTATGGGGGCTAAAAGAATATAAGATTGAGGGGGTAAAATGATGTAAGAGTTGAGCTGCCAGGGGGTTAAAATGATCTAAGAGTTGGGCTGCCAAGGGGGGTAAAATGATGTAGGAGTGGGGCTGAAATGGGAAGATTTTTTAGGAAAATGCAGCTCAAAACTCTTACATCTTTTTGGGCTGCATTAGGCTTCCAAGGGGGGTAAAATGGTGTAAGAGTGAGGGGGTAAAAGAAAAATTACCCCCGAATTCTTACAACGTTTTACCCCCTTTAGCAGACCAAAAAAGATGTAAGAGTGGGGGGTTAATTTGTCTTTTACCCCCTCACTCTTACACCATTTTACCCCCCTTGGAAGTCCAATGCAGCCCAAAAAGACGTAAGAGTTTTGAGCTGCATTTTCCTAAAAAATCCTCCCATTGCAGCCCCACTCTTACATCATTTTGGGGGGAAAAATTCAACCCGGGTGCCCTGGGAACACATCCTGATCAAGCTAAATTCTGATATTATCGCAATACGAATGAGTAAGGAAAACGAACCTACATTATAATGAAATAATGTTTAATTTAGACTCTGATTTAGGACTGAATTACTTTGAGTGACAAGTCCGCATTACATTAAAAACCCTGATGTAAACGAACGAAGTCCTATGAACTGTAATATGCATATGCCCCAATCCACTAGCTCAGATTTAAAAGGATTGAGTTATTTGGCGTCATCAAATGTTGATAAGATTTTAAAGACATATGTGACAATCAGAGTCAAAATTTTTAAAATAAATTATGTTGAAAAAAACTGGACAAATTTCTTTATTTGTTGGATAAAGAAAGAATTTATTTTGGGGGTCAAAAAAGAAGACTTCAGAAGATTTTGCTAACATCTAAGAGAATAAAGTTAAAACCGGAAACAAAATTTGAGCTTTTTGGTCAGGCGAAGCCGTTTTTTATCGTCTTTCCGACGTACACCTTCAGCGAAGCCATCAGATAAAGATCAGATCTGTAACTGGTCTGTCTTTTCAGAGGTATAAAAATTACCCTGATCAATTCAGTTAATAACTTAAACAATGATCGTTTTTTTCCAAAAAAGTTTAGCTGTGATCAACCAGAGCATACAAACCTTTCGGGAAAACTACAATCTAATAAAGTAAAATTGAGAAGAGCGAAAAATACCATCGATAAAGCTATATGAACAAATTAGCAAACTTAACTTTATATTACATGGAAATGAGAAAAAAATGGAAACTGAAAAAAAATCAATTGATTGAAAAAAATGCTATTACATGGAGAAGATAAAAATTACAATTGACATGTAAAATTGCATTTCGGCCTGGATTAATCTAAGCGAATTCTGTCTGCTGAGATCTCCGGATCTGTCATAAGTAGAACCCCGCAATCTTGCCAAGAACTTATCAACTTACCAAGCACTTCTTGCAACACTGTTCACTGTCGAGATATTAAGATATTAGCCTCAACAAAATAAAATTGTTCAGTTTGCAGTTTTGTTTGTGTTTGAGTTCGAG
>NW_027452188.1:0-12500 GCF_964194025.1 Convolutriloba macropyga
ACTACTACTACTACTACTACTACTACTACTACTACTACTACTACTACTACTACTACTACTACTACTACTACTACTACTACTACTACTACTACTACTAACTACTACTACTACTACTACTACTACTACTACTACTACTACTACTACTACTACTACTACTACTACTACTACTACTACTACTACTACTACTACTACTACTACTACTACTACTACTACTACTACTACTACTACTACTACTACTACTACTACTACTACTACTACTACTACTACTACTACTACTACTACTACTACTACTACTACTACTACTACTACTACTACTACTACTACTACTACTACTACTACTACTACTACTACTACTACTACTACTACTACTACTACTACTACTACTACTACTACTACTACTACTACTACTACTACTACTACTACTACTACTACTACTACTACTACTACTACTACTACTACTACTACTACTACTACTACTACTACTACTACTACTACTACTACTACTACTACTACTACTACTACTACTACTACTACTACTACTACTACTACTACTACTACTACTACTACGGCCGACTTGAATTTGGGGTAAGCGATCCGCGGATTACGGTTTTGCTCGGAGATTTCTCATTTCTGTTCCCAGAGCTCATATAAAGCTTGTTTTCGTTAGCCAAGCTGTTAATCTAGCCAAAACTGAAAATGGCCCTATTTGAAAAGCATTTCTTTGGTTCTTATTAGATTTTAAAAAATTAAATAATTTTTGAAAAAACTGCTCTTTTCTCTCAATTTTACATATAAAAATTACTTTTTCTCATCGTAGATTGATAGTCTCGCTTAGGAGTTTTCCAGAACAATTTTTTAAATCATTCTAGCTCTCTTATTTGTTGTTTTATTGACCGAGCGGAGTAGGGTGACATCCGCGGCCAAACAGTAAGGGAAATTGAAAACTCTGTTTCTCCATCAAAAATTAATATTTTTGATTTTTTCTTTCAATTTTGGTGCTGTATGACTAAGTTCTGGCATTTTTGGTCATGTAGTGCAGTTTTGTTTAGTGCCTGGAAACGACCTAATTTTTAGTTCATAAAATGAAAGTGACCCAAACGAGTGACCACTGAACTGCAAGAAAAGTGGAATGAGGCAAAAACTCAAAAATGAGTCCTGGAGTCTGAAATTTTGCATGTCGACTAAAAATAGTCATACAAGACAGGTAACATTTTGCTGGATTCTAACATTTATTAAAAACCGAGAAAAAAAGGTTTTTAAAATTCTCGACTTGAATTTGGGTACGAATTTTTTATAATTTTAGGCCGGATGCGAATATCTGGAAGACGGTTATTTTTAATGAGCTCAGCAAAGTATTTATGGAACCTCAATTTCAAAGTGCTATCCGGGTTTAAAAGGGCCGATTTTTCGGTTCAAATAGCATAAGAAAAAATGAAAAACTATTTCGAACACCAGAAGCAATTTCCGACGAGACTCAGCAAAAATAAGGCCATTCAAAATTTATGCTACTGAGTATTGTGCTTCAAAATGTTTTGAAATGAACATATTAAGAGTCAGCGATCTCGATTTTTTCAACTCCCAATTCTAAAAATAGAGTTCTAAAATTTATGTCAAACTCTTGTCAAGCAGCAGAAAATTATTAAAGTTGATAGGTCGTTTTTGCAACTTTTTATTTTCTTTTTAATGTTTTCAGTTTGCTTGTTGGGTCACAAAGCTTACCGAAAACAATTTTTTAAACACAACTGTTCACTGGAAAAACCGTTTTGTTGTTGTTTTCAGTTGATTTTGATTTTTTGTGAAAAACTTGAATTTGGGTACATCGCAGTTTGTTGAAGTCAAACTGAAAAAGATGAGATCCATTCAAAGAGAACAACATAAACAAAAATGATCATTTTCATGCATGAAAGTTTTTCAGTACCTTTGCGATATAGTTGTTTTCCTCCAGTCTTTTTTTTTTGAAGCAGAAAGAATAATATCTTCAAAAAAAAAGGAAGCAAAAAAATCTGAAACAAAAAAAATAAGAGTTCAAGGTACAGAAAAACGAATTTGAGAACGGTTTCTGATGTCATTTCTGAAGAACTGTTTATTGTTACAAATCCGTTTTATGCAGAAAAAGACACTTACGTTGATGAAACTACACATATCTTAATAATACAACGGGAAAACTTTGAAAAACCAAAAAACTAGAATTTGGGTTCGAAAAAAAATGCCAAAGTGGACCTGTTGGTCTGGTCGCCAGGTTTTTCTATTAAACATAAAAACAATTGTCATACCAATTCCTCGAACTCCTCATGGATGTTCGTACGGAAAAATCCAGCCTAAATTATTTAAAGACATTAAAAATTAGCCCAAAATTTTGGTATGAGTAGAGTGCTTTTGAGTGCTTTCAAATTTTTTCGAAGTCCATTGCCTGCTTAGGGATCAATTACAGGGAAAAAAGTGGCCTAAAATAACGGACATACATTTTGTTTGCTACAGGGGTAAAAAAAATGATTTCTACGGGGCCAGAGCCTTCAAATCGAGACGATCCCCCATTTTTTTTCAATTTGATTTGTTTTGCTTTAATTCAAAGCCTTTGGCCCCTCCATTTTTTTCAAAACACCTCCTCATCCACGGGATAGTTGACAAATCTGCCTGTAAACCCCTTGGAGAAGATGTGTATCACATTATTATAAAAACTAAGTGTTTTAGAGTTGCGAAATCCGGAGTTTTTAAAAATTTTTTGCGGTTTTCAAATTTCTCTAAGTCCATCGCCTGTTAAGGGATAAATTACCGGAAACAAACATGGGCTTAAAAAAAAACGGACATAAAGTGGAATTTCTCGGGGGTTAAAAAAATAGGGGATCATCCCGAGTTGAAGGCCAGAGCCCTCAACTCGGGATGATCCCCTATTTTTTTTTTCCAATTGATTTTTTTTTTCTAAAGTGAAAGTCTTTGGCCGCACCATTTTTTCAAAGTACCTCTTCATCAACGGGATAGTTAATAATTCTGCCTGTGAATGGCTGGGAGAAGATTTGTATCACAATATAATAAAAGTTAAGTGATTTAGAGTTGCAAAATCCGGAGTTTTCAAAAAAAAATTTTGCGGATTTCAATTTTCTCTAAGTCGATCGCCTGTTTAAGGATTAATTACCGGAAACAAACATGGGATTTAAATAACGGACATAAAATGGAATTTCTCGGGGGTCAAAAAAATAGGGGATCATCCCGAGTTGAAGGCCAGAGCCCTCAACTCGAGATAACCACCAATTTTTTTTTTCAAATTGATTTTTTTTGCTTAAATTCAAAGTCTTTGGCCGCTCCATTTTTTTTCAAAACACCTCTTCATCCTTGCGATAATTAAAAACTCTGCCTGTGAATGGCTTGGAGAAGATTGGTATCACAATATAATAAAAATTAAGTGTTTTAGAGTTGCGAAATCCGGAGTTTTAAAAAAAATTTTTTGCGGATTTCAATTTTCTCTAAGTCCATCGCCTGTTTTGGGATTAATTGCCGGAAACAAACATGGGCCTAAAGAAACGGACATAAAATGGGATTTCTTGGGGGTAAAAAAAAATAGGGGATCAACCCGAGTTGAAGGCCAGAGCCCTCAACTCGAGATGATCCCCTATTTTTTTTTTCAAATTGATTTTTTTTTGCTTAAAGTCAAAGTCTTTGGCCGCTCCATTTTTTTTTCAAAACACCTCTTCATCCTTGCGATAGGTAACAAATCTGCCTGTGAACGGCTTGGAGAAGATTGGCATCACAATATAATAAAAATTAAGTGTTTTAGAGTTGCGAAATCAGGAGTTTTTAAATAATTTTTTTGCGGGTTTCAATTTTCTCTAAGTCCATCGCCTGTTTAGGGATTAATTACCGGAAACAAACATGGGCTTAAAATAACGGACATAAAATGGGATTTCTCGGGGGGTAAAAAAAAATAGGGGATCAGGCCGAGTTGAAGGCCCGAGCCCTCAATTTGAGATGATCCCCCTTTTTTTTTCAAATTGATTTTTTTGCTTGAAGTCAAAGTCTTTGGCCGCTCCATTTTTTTCAAAACACCTCTTCATCCACGGGATAGTTAACAATTCTGCCTGTGAACGGCTTGGAGAAGATTGGTATCACAATATAATAAAAATTAAGTGTTTTAGAGGTGCGAAATCCGGAGTTTTTAAAAATTTTTTGCGGATTTCAATTTTCTCTAAGTCCATCGCCTGTTTAGGGATTAATTACCGGAAACAAACATGGGCTTAAAATAACGGACATAAATTGAGATTTATCGGGGAGTCAAAAAAAATAGGGGCTCATCCCGAGTTGAAGGCCAGAGCTTTCAACTCGAGATGATCCCCTATTTTTTTTTCAAATTGATTTCTTTTGCTTAAAGTCAAAGTCTTTGGCCGCTCCATTTTTTTCAATACACTTCTTCATCCTCGGGATAGTTAACAATTCTGCCTGTGAATGGCTTGGAGAAGATTGGTATCACAATATAATAAAAATTAGGTGTTTTAGAGTTGCGAAATCCGGAGTTTTTAAAAAAAATTTTGCGGATTTCAATTTCCTCTAAGCCCATCGCCTGTTTAGGGATTAATTACCGGAAACGAACATGGGCTTAAAATAACGGACATAAAATGGGATTTCTCGGGGGGCTAAAAAAATAGGGGATCATCCCGAGTTGAAGGCCAGAGCCCTCAACTCGAGATGATCCCCTATTTTTTTTTTTTCAAATTGATTTTTTTTGCTTAGAGTCAAAGTCTTTGGCCGCTCCATTTTTTTCAATACACTTCTTCATCCTCGGGATAGTTAACAATTCTGCCTGTGAACGGCTTGGAGAAGATTGGTATCACAATATAATAAAAATTAGGTGTTTTAGAGTTGCGAAATCCGGAGTTTTTAAAAAATTTTTTGCGGATTTCAATTTTCTCTATGTTCATCGCCTGTTTAGGGATTAATTACCGGACACAAACATGGGCTTAAAATAACGGACATAAAATTAGATTTCTCGGGGGGTCAAAAAAATAGGGGATCATCCCGAGTTGAAGGCCAGAGCCCTCAACTCGAGATGATCCCCTATTTTTTTTTTTCAGATTGATTTTTTTTGCTTAGAGTCAAAGTCTTTGGCCGCTCCATTTTTTTCAATACACTTCTTCATCCTCGGGATAGTTAACAATTCTGCCTGTGAACGGCTTGGAGAAGATTGGTATCACAATATAATAAAAATTAGGTGTTTTAGAGTTGCGAAATCCGGAGTTTTTAAAAAAAATTTTGCGGATTTCAATTTCCTCTAAGCCCATCGCCTGTTTAGGGATTAATTACCGGAAACGAACATGGGCTTAAAATAACGGACATAAAATGGGATTTCTCGGGGGGCTAAAAAAATAGGGGATCATCCCGAGTTGAAGGCCAGAGCCCTCAACTCGAGATGATCCCCTATTTTTTTTTTTCAAATTGATTTTTTTTGCTTAGAGTCAAAGTCTTTGGCCGCTCCATTTTTTTCAATAGACTTCTTCATCCTCGGGATAGTTAACAATTCTGCCTGTGAACGGCTTGGAGAAGATTGGTATCACAATATAATAAAAATTAGGTGTTTTAGAGTTGCGAAATCCGGAGTTTTTAAAAAATTTTTTGCGGATTTCAATTTTCTCTATGTTCATCGCCTGTTTAGGGATTAATTACCGGAAACAAACATGGGCTTAAAAAAACGGACATAAAATTAGATTTCTCGGGGGGTCAAAAAAATAGGGGATCATCCCGAGTTGAAGGCCAGAGCCCTCAACTCGAGATGATCCCCTATTTTTTTTTTTCAGATTGATTTTTTTTGCTTAGAGTCAAAGTCTTTGGCCGCTCCATTTTTTTCAAAACACCTCTTCATCCGCGGGATGGTTAACAATTGTACCTGTGAACGATTAGGAAAAGATTGGTATCACAATATAATAAGAATTAAGTGTTTTAGAGTTGCAAAATCCCAAGTTTTTAAAAAAATTTTTGCGGATTTCAATTCTTTCTAAGTCCATCGCCTGTTTAGGGATTAATTACCGGAAACAAACATGAACTTAAAATAACAGACATAAAATGAGATTTCTCGGGGGGTTAAAAAATAGGGGATCATCCCGAGTTGAAGGCCAGAGCCCTCAACTCAAGATGATCCCCTATTTTTTTTTTCAAATTGATTTTTTTTTGCTTAGAGTCAAAGTCTTTGGCCGCTCCATTGTTTTCAAACCACCTCTTCATCCACGGGATAGTTGACAATTCTGTCTGTGATCGGCTTGGTGAAGATTGGTATCACAATATAATAAAAATTAAGTGTTTTAGAGTTGCGAAATCCGGAGTTTATAAAAAAAATTTTTGCGGATTTCAATTTTCTCTAAGTCCATCGCCTGTTTAGGGATTAATTACCGGAAACAAACATGGGCGTAAAATAACGGACATAAAATGGGAATTCTCGTGGGGGAAAAAAATAGGGGATCATCCCGAATTGAAGGCCTAGCCCTCAACTCGAGATGATCCCCTATTTTTTTTTTCAGATTGATTTTTTTTGCTTAGAGTCAAAGTCTTTGGCCGCTCCATTTTTTTCAAAACACCTCTTCATCCGCGGGATAATTAACAATTCTGCCTGTGAACGGCTTGGTGAAGATTGGAATCACAATATAATAAAAATTAAGTGTTTTAGAGTTGCGAAATCCGGAGTTTTTAAAAAATTTTTTGCGGATTTCATTTTTCTCTAAGTCCATCGCCTGTTTAGGGATTAATTACCGGAAACAAACATGGGCTTGAAAAAACGGACATAAAATTAGATTTCTCGGGGGGTCAAAAAAATAGGGGATCATCCCGAGTTGTAGGCCAGAGCACTCAACTCGAAATGATCCCCTATTTTTTTTTCAGATTGATTTTTTTTGCTTAGAGTCAAAGTCTTTGGCCGCTCCATTTTTTTCAAAACACCTCTTCATCCACGGGATAATTAACAATTCTGCCTGTGAACGGCTTGATGAAGATTGGAATCACAATATAATAAAAATTAAGTGTTTTAGAGTTGCGAAATCCGGAATTTTTAAAAAATTTTTTGGGGATTTCAATTTTCTCTAAGTCCATCGCCTGTTTAGGGATTAATTACCGGAAACAAACATGGGCTTAAAATAACGGACATAAAATGTGATTTCTCGTGGGGTAAAAAAATAGGGGATCAACCCGAGTTGAAGGCCAGAGCCCTCAACTCGAGATGATCCCCTATTTTTTTTTTTTTTCAAATTGATTTTTTTTGCTTAGAGTCAAAGTCTTTGGCCGCTCCATTTTTTTCAAAACACCTCTTCATCCACGGGATAGTTAAAAATTCTGCCTGTGAACGGCTGGGAAAAGATTGTTATCACAATATAATAAAAATTAAGCGTTTTAGAGTTGCAAAATCCGGAGTTTTTAAAAAAATTTTTGCGGAATTCAATTTTTTCTAAGTCCATCGCCTGTTTAGGGATTAATTACCGGAAACAAACATGGGCTTAAAATAACGGACATAAAATGAGATTTCTCGGGGGGTCAAAAAAATAGGGGATCATCCCCAGTTGAAGGCCAGAGCCCTCAACTCGAGATGATCCCATATTTTTTTTCAAATTGATTTTTCTTCTTAAAGTGAAAGTCTTGGGCCGCTCCATTTTTTTCAAAACATCTCCTCATCCACAGGATAGTTAACAATTTTACCTGTGAAAGGCTGGGAAAAGATTGGTATCACAATATAATAAAAATTAAGCGTTTTAGAGTTGCAAAATCCGGAGTTTTTAAAAAAATTTTTGCGGAATTCAATTTTTTCTAAGTCCATCGCCTGTTTAGGGATTAATTACCGGAAACAAACATGGGCTTAAAATAACGGACATAAAATGAGATTTCTCGGGGGGTCAAAAAAATAGGGGATCATCCCGAGTTGAAGGCCAGAGCCCTCAACTCAAGATGATCCCCTATTTTTTTTTTTCAAATTGATTTTTTTGCTTAGAGTCAAAGTCTTTGGCCGCTCCATTTTTTTTCAAAACACCTCTTCATCCACGGCATAGTTAAAAATTCTGCCTGTGAACGGCTTGGTGAAGATTGGTATCACAATATAATAAAAATTAAGTGTTTTAGAGTTGCGAAGTCCGGAGTTTTTAAAAAATTTTTTGCGGATTTCAATTTTCTCTAAGTCCGTCGCCTGTTTAGGGACTAATTACCGGAAACAAACATGGGCTTAAAATAACGGACATAAAATTAGATTTCTCGGGGGGTCAAAAAAATAGGGGATCATCCCGAGTTGAAGGCCAGAGCCCTCAACTCGAGATGATCCCCTATTTTTTTTTTCAAATTGATTTTTTTTGCTTAGAGTCAAAGTCTTTGGCCGCTCCATTTTTTTCAAAACACCTCTTCATCCACGGGATAGTTAACAATTCTGCCTGTGAACGGCTTGGTGAAGATTGGTATCACAATATAATAAAAATTAAGTGTTTTAGAGTTGCGAAGTCCGGAGTTTTTAAAAAATTTTTTGCGGATTTCAATTTTCTCTAAGTCCGTCGCATGTTTAGGGACTAATTACCGGAAACAAACATGGGCTTAAAATAACGGACATAAAATTAGATTTCTCGGGGGGTCAAAAAAAGGGGATCATCCCGAGTTGAAGGCCAGAGCCCTCAACTCGAGATGATTCCCTATTTTTTTTTTTCAAATTGATTTTTTTTGCTTAGAGTCAAAGTCTTTGGCCGCTCCATTTTTTTCAAAACACCTTATCATCCAGGGGATATTTAACAATTCTGCCTGTGAACGGCTTGGTGAAGATTGGTATCACAATATAATAAAAATTAAGTGTTTTAGAGTTGCGAAGTCCGGAGTTTTTAAAAAATTTTTTGCGGATTTCAATTTTCTCTAAGTCCGTCGCCTGTTTAGGGACTAATTACCGGAAACAAACATGGGCTTAAAATAACGGACATAAAATTAGATTTCTCGGGGGGTCAAAAAAATAGGGGATCATCCCGAGTTGAAGGCCAGAGCCCTCAACTCGAGATGATCCCCTATTTTTTTTTTCAAATTGATTTTTTTTGCTTAGAGTCAAAGTCTTTGGCCGCTCCATTTTTTTCAAAACACCTCTTCATCCACGGGATAGTTAACAATTCTGCCTGTGAACGGCTTGGTGAAGATTGGTATCACAATATAATAAAAATTAAGTGTTTTAGAGTTGCGAAGTCCGGAGTTTTTAAAAAATTTTTTGCGGATTTCAATTTTCTCTAAGTCCGTCGCATGTTTAGGGACTAATTACCGGAAACAAACATGGGCTTAAAATAACGGACATAAAATTAGATTTCTCGGGGGGTCAAAAAAAGGGGATCATCCCGAGTTGAAGGCCAGAGCCCTCAACTCGAGATGATTCCCTATTTTTTTTTTCAAATTGATTTTTTTTGCTTAGAGTCAAAGTCTTTGGCCGCTCCATTTTTTTCAAAACACCTTATCATCCAGGGGATATTTAACAATTCTGCCTGTGAACGGCTTGGTGAAGATTGGTATCACAATATAATAAAAATTAAGTGTTTTAGAGTTGCGAAGTCCGGAGTTTTTAAAAAATTTTTTGCGGATTTCAATTTTCTCTAAGTCCGTCGCCTGTTTAGGGACTAATTACCGGAAACAAACATGGGCTTAAAATAACGGACATAAATTGAGATTTATCGGGGGTCAAAAAAAATAGGGGATCATCCCGAGTTGAAGGCGAGAGGCCTCAACTCGAGATGATCCCCTATTTTTTTTCAAATTGATTTTTTTTTGCTTAAAGTCAAAGACTTTGGCCGCTCCATTTTTATCAAAACACCTCTTCATCCACGGGATAGTTAACAATTCTGCCTGTGAACGGCTTGGTGAAGATTGGTATCACAATATAATAAAAATTAAGTGTTTTAGAGTTGCGAAATCCGGAGTTTTAAAAATTTTTTTTTGGGGATTTCAATTTTCTCTAAGTCCATCGCCTGTTTAGGGATTAAATAAAAAAATAGCAGATATCATTTTTCTCATTGTACATCACCTGACTGAATACGTGTGAATTTCAGCAATAAAACATTCGTTTTAAAAAGTCAAAAAAAACTTTTCAGGGGGATTAAAAAATAAGTGATCTTCCCCAGTTGACAGCCTCACAGAAAATTTGCCCAACAACAAAAGTTTTTAAAAAAACAAGATTTTAGTTTTCCAAAAATATGAGAAGGATTTATGCCTCTAAGTTAAATTTAAGTGTTTTAAGTTAAACTATTGTGTTGGCCGCAACAAAAAATCAACCATACCCAATTTTTTTGTCGAGTCATACTAGTCATATGAGTAGACATGAAAATGGGGATCGGGCCAAACCGTAATTTGGTCTCATTTTGAGAACTTGAAAATGGGCATCCCAAAACTGGAATTCGGGTACGACGATTTTAACTCGAAAATGGGCACTTGAATTTGGGTACTGAGATTCTGTAGCCAAACTTGAAAATGGGCCAAAAATGGGCCATTTTCAAGTTAGGCTACAGCTACTACTACTACTACTACTACTACTACTACTACTACTACTACTACTACTACTACTACTACTACTACTACTACTACTACTACTACTACTACTACTACTACTACTACTACTACTACTACTACTACTACTACTACTACTACTACTACTACTACTACTACTACTACTACTACTACTACTACTACTACTACTACTACTACTGTTTCAACACTTTAATTCCAAATATGAAATAAAGGCACGGTTGGCAACAAATACAAATACAAATACAAATACAAACAAAACAAGAAGAGTTATTTGTTTGGTTATTCTGTGAAGTGCTGTACGACGAAATTGTTGAAGGCATTCTTTGACCCGGTTGCTGCTTTCTCCTGCAATCTGGTGAACGATACTTTGTTTCGTACACAGTCTCCTTCGATTTGACTCATCCACGTTTTCCGTTGCCCCCCAGGAGCGCGTCTGGCATGGGCGTATTGATCGGGCGGGTCCCAATCGAAGGCACTGCGGGCTAATCTTCCTGGTTCCATTCTCTGGATGTGACCGTACCATTTTATCCGTTTGAGCATGATCATCGTGGATAGTTGGGGCATTCGCGATCTTGACATAATTTCATCGTTCGTTGCTTTCTCCAGATATG
Organism: Convolutriloba macropyga; assembly: GCF_964194025.1. Classification (NCBI taxonomy): domain Eukaryota; kingdom Metazoa; phylum Xenacoelomorpha; order Acoela; family Convolutidae; genus Convolutriloba; species Convolutriloba macropyga. Next base: position 11,106 of record NW_027452188.1, read on the forward strand.
ACACACGTAGAATTCTCCGAAGACAACCACAGTGGAAACTCTCAAGTTTTCTCTCCATTAATTTCGAAAGAGTCCAAGTCTCTGAGCTGTACAGCACGGCTGATAAAACGAGTGCTTTGTACAAATTGCACTTGAGGTGCACGCTGAGCTGCTTGCTCTTCCAGAGATTTTGGAAGTTAGCAAACCGTTGTCTACCTTCTGCAAGTTTGCAATTGACTTCCTGGAGGTCTCCATGCTTGAGGCTGACATATGATCCGAGATACTTGAACGCTTCTATGTTTTCAAACTCGTTTCCGATAACATCTTGTACTTTGCAGGAAAACACGCGTGTGGCAGCTGCTTTAGGTTTGCCACAGTATCTCGATTGGTGAACTTTTCGGCCATTGACTGTTTTGAACTTCCTTTCACACTTGTCACAGGTGAGGCTCGCCTCTAGTTGCTCGAACTTTGACTTGTCGACGACATTCTTTGACAAACCGGCTTTGCAGAATCTTGTTTGGTGCACTTTGCGTCCGGTAACTGTACTGAATTGCCGCTGACAGTTCTGACATCTTAAAGACTCTTGATCAGCCACCGCTGACCCACTCTCATTTTCTAGCGACTCTAAATCCGCTACTGCAGATTGTTGTTGTGAAGCTACCAACGCTGGCTTAGCCTCCGCTAAGCTTTTCAATCTGAGCTTCCGGCCATCTTGTGTTTCGAACCAGCCCGCTTTCTTTTTCGTTCCCAGCAGCACCTCCGTGCCGATGGTTAGTCGTGACTGGCTAGATGTCTCTGCCAGGAGTCCTAGTTTGCCTTTATGTGTTCCAGTGAGTATCTCCACGTTCTGTTGGATACTAGGCACTGCAACAACATTTGGGCTGTCGCATTTTACGCCCATATTCTTTGTTTTGGCCACATTAATCTTCAGACCAGCGGCTTCCGCTAGGGCCTCGATTCGATGTAGGTTTTCTTGCACCTCACTGTCTGAGACCCCCACGAGAGCAACATCATCAGCAAAATCTAAGTCAGCCACCAATCTCCCAATGTCTAATCCTCCATGCACCGAGTTAGCTAAAATGTAGTTGATGACAAGGCCGAATAGGATTGGGGACCACACATCACCCTGCCTAACGCCTGTTCTGACATCAAATAAGCGTCCCTTCTCACCTTCGGCTTTGACTCGACATTTGAATCCATCATAGCTGTTTCTTATGATGTTTATCACTTTTTGCGGCAGACCATAGTGTTTCATTATCTGGTACATCTGCTCACGATCGACAGAATCGAATGCCGCTCGAAAGTCTATGAAACAAAAGCTAATATCCAATTGAAACGCCATTGATTTCTCTATTATTTGACGCAGGGCAAAGAGTTGATCGGCGCATCCTCTGCTTTTTCTGAAGCCGCACTGCT
>NW_027452188.1:15000-17500 GCF_964194025.1 Convolutriloba macropyga
CTCCTTCGATTTGACTCATCCACGTTTTCCGTTGCCCCCCAGGAGCGCGTCTGGCATGGGCGTATTGATCGGGCGGGTCCCAATCGAAGGCACTGCGGGCTAATCTTCCTGGTTCCATTCTCTGGATGTGACCGTACCATTTTATCCGTTTGAGCATGATCATCGTGGATAGTTGGGGCATTCGCGATCTTGACATAATTTCATCGTTCGTTGCTTTCTCCAGATATGACACACGTAGAATTCTCCGAAGACAACCACAGTGGAAACTCTCAAGTTTTCTCTCCATTAATTTCGAAAGAGTCCAAGTCTCTGAGCTGTACAGCACGGCTGATAAAACGAGTGCTTTGTACAAATTGCACTTGAGGTGCACGCTGAGCTGCTTGCTCTTCCAGAGATTTTGGAAGTTAGCAAACCGTTGTCTACCTTCTGCAAGTTTGCAATTGACTTCCTGGAGGTCTCCATGCTTGAGGCTGACATATGATCCGAGATACTTGAACGCTTCTATGTTTTCAAACTCGTTTCCGATAACATCTTGTACTTTGCAGGAAAACACGCGTGTGGCAGCTGCTTTAGGTTTGCCACAGTATCTCGATTGGTGAACTTTTCGGCCATTGACTGTTTTGAACTTCCTTTCACACTTGTCACAGGTGAGGCTCGCCTCTAGTTGCTCGAACTTTGACTTGTCGACGACATTCTTTGACAAACCGGCTTTGCAGAATCTTGTTTGGTGCACTTTGCGTCCGGTAACTGTACTGAATTGCCGCTGACAGTTCTGACATCTTAAAGACTCTTGATCAGCCACCGCTGACCCACTCTCATTTTCTAGCGACTCTAAATCCGCTACTGCAGATTGTTGTTGTGAAGCTACCAACGCTGGCTTAGCCTCCGCTAAGCTTTTCAATCTGAGCTTCCGGCCATCTTGTGTTTCGAACCAGCCCGCTTTCTTTTTCGTTCCCAGCAGCACCTCCGTGCCGATGGTTAGTCGTGACTGGCTAGATGTCTCTGCCAGGAGTCCTAGTTTGCCTTTATGTGTTCCAGTGAGTATCTCCACGTTCTGTTGGATACTAGGCACTGCAACAACATTTGGGCTGTCGCATTTTACGCCCATATTCTTTGTTTTGGCCACATTAATCTTCAGACCAGCGGCTTCCGCTAGGGCCTCGATTCGATGTAGGTTTTCCTGCACCTCACTGTCTGAGACCCCCACGAGGGCAACATCATCAGCAAAATCTAAGTCAGCCACCAATCTCCCAATGTCTAATCCTCCATGCACCGAGTTAGCTAAAATGTAGTTGATGACAAGGCCGAATAGGATTGGGGACCACACATCACCCTGCCTAACGCCTGTTCTGACATTAAACAAGCGTCCCTTCTCACCTTCGGCTTTGACTCGACATTTGAATCCATCATAGCTGTTTCTTATGATGTTTATCACTTTTTGCGGCAGACCATAGTGTTTCATTATCTGGTACATCTGCTCACGATCGACAGAATCGAATGCCGCTCGAAAGTCTATGAAACAAAAGCTAATATCCAATTGAAACGCCATTGCTTTCTCTATTATTTGACGCAGGGCAAAGAGTTGATCGGCGCATCCTCTGCTTTTTCTGAAGCCGCACTGCTCTTCCCTTAAGACGCGATCCACTGAATCTTTGCATCGATTGAGAGTAACGGAAGCGAACACTTTGCCTGGTACTGACAATAGAGAGAACCCTCGGTGGTTCGAACACTCTGACCTCTTTCCTTTACTCTTGTATAATGGGACAATTTCTGCTACCTTCCAGTCATCGGGCAGAACTTCCGTCGACCTATATTTATCTATGATGTCCCAGAGCCACTCGACAATACCCTTGTGTGCTTTCAACATCTCACAGGAAATGTTATCGGGTCCACTTGCCTTGCCATTCTTCAACCTGCGGACAGCTTCAAGCACTTCTTCAAATCGAATTGGGCTCAGGTCAATCGGCAAGCTTTCAGCTGCTTCTTCGGGATCCAATCTCGTACTGCAACTGAATGTTGAGGGATTCAGGAGTTGACTAAAATGTTCCGTCCAGCGTTCAAGTCGTTCCTCTTTCGTCCGTAAGTTGACGCCAGTGCTTGAAACTAATTTGGTCAACTGGGGCCTCCAGTTTCGGCAAATCTGCTGTGATGCCCCAAAAACCTCCTTTAAGTTGCCTCTGTCCGCGAAGCTCTGCACTTCTTGGCCTTTGCGTTCAAGCCATGCCCGTTTGTCTGCACGTAGAGCTTTTCTGACTTCCTTACAGCAGTTTGTGAACTCTAACAGCGCCTCCGCGCTGCTGTGTTTCTTTAACTGTAGATCGGCTCGTTTCCGGATAAGTTCCAGAGAATCTGGAGAAATCCAAGGTTTGTTCACTCGCTTGTCCGGAAGGAGGCATTTCACTGCTGCTTGGTTCAGGGCTTTTCGAAAATTGTCCCAAGACTGCTCTGTATTCTCGAAATCGCCGCTCTTATCAAGATGTAACTTGACCTCCTGCGTGAA